>NC_057807.1:491328346-491571166 GCF_018294505.1 Triticum aestivum
GCCCGTGGAGGGGTGGTTGAACAGGAGCCCGTGGAGAGGGGTGGTTGAACAGTAGCTGGTGGAGTAGCGCATGGTGGAGGCTGGATGAACAGGAGCCCTTGGATGAACATGAGGCTAGAGGAGGTCGACGGTGGATGAACAGTAGCCCGTGGAGGCTGGAGGAGGTCGACGGTGGAGATGAACAGTATCCCGTGGAGTCCCGTTTTGTGGTACGCCACACCCCTCCCGATGAACAGGACCCCCGTTTCGACCGTAGCGCTCCAACACAAGTCTGTTTCGTCCATTTTGCGGTACACCACACACCTCCCGATCAACAGGACCCCGTTTCGACCGTAGGAGGTCCAACACAAGTCCGTTTCCTCCGTTTTGTGGTACGCCAGACCCCTCCCGATGAACAGGATCCCGTTTCGAACGTGGCCGGTCGAACACAAGGCCGTTTCCTCCGTTCTGCGGTACGCCAGACCTTGTTTCCATCGCCTGTTCCGTCCAAGCCGGTTGGCTCCCATGTGTTCCGTTGCCTCCCGGTGAACACGACGCATTCCGTTGCCTCCCGATGAACACAACGCATTCCGTTGCCTCCCCATGAACACGACGATGATGCAATTTCTCCGTTCCGACCAAGCCATGTACAAGAGCCCTGGCCGTACGTATGCGCGAGTAGGTGTTCGAGACCCTGCCTGTATGTACGTACGTGGCCATATTTTCTTTCTTGCACCCTGGTCGTTGTACGTACGTGTACATGACACGTGCACGCCTCTACTCTGACACGTGCGCGCCTCTACTATGACACGTGCGCGCCTCTACATCGACCAGTATGTACGTACACGTTCGCGACCAGAATGACAACGCTATGTACGCTTTGACCAGGTGGGTCCCAACTGTGAGGCACTTCCTTGCGTGCGAAGATGTAGCTAGTGTGTCCCAGCAGTCAGGGGGGCGAATCGTTTTTTTGCCCAGACGCACTTCCTTGCGTGCGAAGGTGTAGCTGGTGGGTCCCAGCAGTCAGGGGGGAAACGATTTTTCGCGAAATACGGTGGCCCGTCCAGTGGGTCCCTGCTATCAGGTGGAGGAATGATTATTTTGCGCGTAATAAGGAGGCACTTCCTTGCGGCCGCCATGGACCCAGCTATCAGCCTCTCCACGTACAGTCCACTTCCGATGGATGTCATTCATTGACCACGTTGACTAGGCCGCGTCGAGAGCACCAGGGCGATGGACGACGACGAGGCCTAGGAAGGGAATGTCACGGAACCAGGGAATAATCGGCAGTTGTTTCCCACGTGAAGGAGTACGAGGGTTTACTGGTTCTTCTGCCGTCCCCGGAGAATAACAGAAGGTGTGGGTGAGTAGAGGGATGGCTAGGCCAGCGATGAGAGTACGGTGGGGCCGGGAGGCTTGCACGGCAGCATAGCCGGCCGCGGGAGAAGGGAGCAGGCAGTCCCTGAGGGAGTCCTGGATTAGGGGGTATCCGGACAGCCGGACTGTGTACAACGTCCCGACTATTGAAGCGTGAAGATACAAGACTCAAGACTTCGGCCTGTGTCCGGATGGGATTCTCCTTTGCGTGGAAGGCAAGCTTGGCGATCCGGATATTATATTTCCTTCCTTGTAACCGACTCCATGTAAACCCTAGCCCTCTCCGGTGTCTATATAAACCGGAGAGATTTGTCCTTAGAAGGCCGATCACAATCACAATCATACCATCATAGGCTAGCTCTTAGGGTTTAGCCTCTATGATCTCGTGGTAGATCTACTCTTGTACTACCCATATCATCAATATTAATCAAGCACGAAGTAGGGTTTTACCTCCATCGAGAGGGCCCGAACCTGGGTAAACATCTATGTCCCTTGCTTCATGTTACCATCAGCCTTGGCGCACAGATCGGGACCCCCTACCTGAGATCCGCTGGTTTTGACACCGACATTGGTGCTTTCATTGTGAGTTCCTCTCTGTCGTCGCTGTCAAGCTCGATGGCTCGTCTCATCGTCAAGGACGACATTACCTCGGAGGGAGCTCTGGCTGTAGGCCAGACGCTCCAACTCGGCAGCTTTATCATGGCCGCCCCTTCGGCGGTAGCGCCAATGATGGCCTCTTGGGTCATCAATCATAACCTTCACGTCAGTTCGGAACCTGCCGAACAGATGGATCCAATGGAGCTCTCCTGCCTTAATGAACTCTTGGATCGCATCGCCACTCTGGGAGTCGCTACGAACTACGACTGGATTGGGATTAAACCTGACCGAAGAGACATCAGGTCCTCGCCGGCCACCCATGAGGTAGCGATAGTGGGAGAACCACACACGAATTGTCCCTCAACTTTGAGGACGAATTATCATCGGATTGCCGAACTCCTTGAGCCGAAAACCTGCTCAAAGGAAAACATGACCCAGGCCCCGGACTTAGAATCGGGCACTAGGCCAATAGAATGGGGCGGTGTCCCGGATTCTGAGCTGTTAAGCTCGGAACCGCCCGCGCTCTTGGGTGTTAGATCGGATCAAAATCCGGATTCTATTAACAACACCTATCTAGATTTAAACTATCTCTCCCGCATCAGGAAAGAGCCCCGGGAGACAGTACACCATTACTGGGCCAGATTCCTCCTTGCGCTTAACAAGGTCAAGGACTACCGCGAGGAGAACATGGTCCCACTCTTCTGCAAAAACTGCACGGACGAAGGGCTCCTCAATGCTATAAGCCACCGCGACATAGTACGCTTCGCGGACTTGACAAACATAGTACGGAAGTACTGTGCGATGGAGAGCGCTTGGAAGACCCAAACAGAATTTTGGGATAGTACTGCTCTCACCAAGACCTTTGTCCGAACTAAATGGGCAAACTCTCGTAAGTCGTCCGATCCAATCCCCAAGAAACCAAAGCCCACCCAAGGGTGGGGATCCGTATTGGAGGAATGGCTCGACAGGCCATGTAAGCTCCACAGTACTCGGGATACAATACCAACTCATAGCCGTACGGCGTGTTGGATACTCCGGCAGGTGGCAAAAAGTGGCGAGGATCTTCTTGTAAGCCATAAAGCGGAACAACATCCTTCCAGTGGACACAATACTGTACTAACAGTCTTTGAGACTTTTGCCTCAAACAACAGGCGCAAGCGGGCTCATCGAAGCTCTGCGGAAATTTGCCATGTGGCAAAGATAAACCCCTGGAACGACACTGCTATAACTTTCAATGCCAGTGATGAACCTCGCTTCCAGACTGTCCGGGCACGGGCCGCTCTGGTCGTTAGCCCAATCATGGATGGCTTTCGGCTCACCAAAGTACTCATGGACGGCGGAAGCGGGTTAAACTTGATCTATGAAGAAACGCTCAACAAAATGGAAATTGATAAAGGCCGCATTGAGCAAAGCGGCACCACCTTCAGGGGAATCATCTGTACTCAGGAAGCACGGTGCGTGGGAAAAATCACACTCGATGTGGTATTCGGCACCCCGGAGAATTACAGGTCCGAATAAATCACATTCCAAGTGGCTCCCTTTAGCAGCGGATACCACGCCCTTCTAGGGCAGGATGCGTTTACAAGCTTTCAAGCTATACCCCATTATGGATACATGAAGCTTAAAATGCCCGGACCCAACGGAATCATCACTCTAGCCAGTGATCCGGACGTCACACTTCGCGCCAAAAATAAAACCGTAGCACTAGCCCTGGAAGCATTATCTGAAGCCCTAGCAGCCGAAGAGTTAACAACACTGCGGGCCACCGTGGACAGGCACGATGTGATACTCGACAAACGACCCAAGTCCACCTCATTTAAACCTGCAGACGAGATAGTCAAATTCCAAGTCCACCCAACGGACCCCACGAAGACAGCATCCATTGGAACACAGTTGAGCCCCGTGATGGACGCCGCACTGCGAGATTTCTTACGCGAGAATTGGGACATTTTCACCTGGCACCCTTCGGACATGCCAGGCATCCCATGTCAGTTGGCCGAACACAGCCTCAATATACTAAAGGGATACAAACCGGTCAAACAGACCCTAAGGCAGTTTTCAGAACCCAAACGGCAAGCCGTGGGGGAAGAGCTAGCCAAGCTGCTTGAGGCCGGATTCATCAGAGATATTAAACATCCGAATTGGCTGGCAAATTTGGTAATGGTACCAAAAAAGGACAAATCTTGGCGCTTATGCGTCAACTTCAAAGACCTCAACAAGGCTTGCCCCTAGGATCCCTTTCCCCTCCCTCGCATCGATCAAATCATAGATGCCACAGATGGACACGACTCACTGTGTTTTCTAGACGCATGCTCCGGATACCATCAAATAAAGATGACAGAGTCTGACCAAGCTGCAAGAGCTTTTATAACGCCATATGGCCCTTTTTGCTTCAACACTATGCCTTTTGGGCTCAAGAATGCCGGCGCAACCTATCAACGCATGATTCAAACATGCCTGAAAAAACAAATCGGCAAAACAGTGGAAGCATATGTGGACGACGTAGTCATAAAAACTGACATGTCGAAACCCTAATAGATGACTTGAGGCTTACATTCGATAATCCCCGGACATACGACATCAAGTTAAATCCGGAAAAATGCGTTTTCGGTGCCCCCTCGGGGAAGCTGCTGGGCTTCATTGTTTCCAATAGAGGAATCAAAGTGAATTCAGCAAAAATCCGAGCTCTGTCGCAGTTGGCTATACCAACAGACCTCAAGGACATCCAAAAGCTAGCCAGATGTGTGGCCGCTTTGAGCCGCTTTATATCTAGGCTAGGAGAAAAGGCATTGCCTCTTTACCGCCTCCTCCGGCGCACCGAACACTTTGTATGGACGGATGCAGCCGCGGCCGGACTCGATGAAATAAAGACCTTATTGGCCAGTAATCCAGTCCTAGCAGCGCCAAACATCGGCGAACATATTCTACTATACATAGCTGCAACACATCAAGTGGTAAGCGCAGTGCGCGTCGTCGAACGAGAGGTGAACGGATACAAATTCCCGCTTCAAAAGCCGGTTTATTACGTATCCACGGTCCTCACCCCATGAAAATCCCGATACCCACACTATCAAAAAATAGCATATGCGGTCTTCATGGCATCCCGGAAGCTAAGACACTACTTTCAAGAGTGTTCGATTACCGTCGCCTCTGAAATACCACTCAATGACATATTTAATAACCGCGACGCTACGGGCCGGATTGCTAAATGGGCTATCGAGCTCCTCCCGTTTGATATAATATACAAACCACGGCGAGCCATTAAGTCGCAAGTACTGGCTGACTTTGTCGCCGAATGGACAGAAGCCAAACTCCCTAAAGAGTACGGCGCATACTCCAACTGGATCATGCACTTTGACGGCTCCAAAATGCTGGCCGGACTGGGAGCAGGGGTAGTCCTGATGTCTCCCACCGGGGACACGGTCCAGTATGTCCTACAAATATTATACACAGACTCCAACAATGCAGCCGAATATGAGGCTCTGTTGCATGGTCTTCGGATGGCAAGCTCTATGGGCATCCAATGCCTGGAAGTGCGTGGGGATTCGAACCTCGCAATATCACAAATAAATGGAGACTTTGATGCCAAGGATCCGAAAATGGTGCCCTATCGTACCGTCCTCAAAATGTCAGCTTGATTTGAGGGGCTCGAATTCCACCATGTGGCTCGAGAAAGGAATCAAGCGGCGGACGATGTAGCCCGCATCGGCGCCAAACGCGACCCTGTCCCACCTAAAATATTCCTGGAAAGGCTGTTCAAGCCATCCGTAGTATGGGAAGGGGAGTCCGGCAATTCCAGCACGGATCCGAATACACCCCCAGACTCCGAACCATCAGACACAATCGGAGGCTCTGCCACCGAAATAACATCTTCGACCCACAAAATTATGGTCATAATCGCCCCGTGGACTGAGCCTTTCTTGGCCTACCTAAATAGGCAGGAGCTCCCGGAAGACCAAAATGAAGCACATTGCATAGTCCGGCGTTCAGAAGCTTACAAAGTCCACGAAGGGGAACTCTACAAGAAAAGCGCAACCGGAGTGCTCCAAAGGTGCATCTCCGAAGAGGAAGGGCGGCAACTCCTGGCTGAAATCCATGCCGGACTGGGCGGACACCACGCCACAGCTCGAGCGCTAGTCAGCAAAGCCTTCCGTACAGGCTTCTATTGGCCGACGATGTCACATCCCTAGCTTCTGGTTTGCTCTGAGCTAGCTAGTCATGTGTTGCATCATGTTTAAATTTCAGTTAAACCTGAAATGGGGATTGTTTAAACCCTAGCACCAAATGAATTCAGATAGGCTCAAATAAAATCATTTTCAATAATCCCAAAATGCCTTTGAAAATGTTCATGATTTCTGATAAAGGTGAAAACCTCTGCCAAAAATGATGAACATATTTATAGGGCATTTCTGGATTTTTGAATTAACTCATATTGTATTTGAATTGGGGCATTTAAATCTTATAAATATTTTAAATGCTCTAATAATTCTGAAACCAGTTGAGGGCTGTTGGAAATAATTTCAACAGTGCCACAAATATTTTCAGGATTTTTAATTATGCTCTGACATTTTTAATAAGGCCAAAACAATTGCAGAAAATAGAAAATGGAATTAAAAGAGAGAGAGAGGGAATCTTACATGGCGCTCACCTCACAGCCCAGATGCCCACTACTGTGCGGCCCAGCCCACCAGGCGCCCCCCCTGTCGCCTTCCTCCTCGTGCCAGTAGGCAGAGGAGGGACACCGCGACGCCGCCGAGCTTGCCACGCCACCAGGCTGCCTGCCTGCGTCGCCTGGCCACCGGGACTCCTCGCGTCATCTCCTCGGCGCCGACCCGACCCCCTGGACCCCCTTGCTCTCTCCCTCTCCCTCGTTCCCCTCCTCTGTATCGCTCTCACACGCACTGCCGAACGCTGCCGCCGCCGTTCGCCATAGCCGTAGCCGCAGCCATCCCCGAGCCTCTCCGACACGCCCACGAGCTCCGCCTCGTCCCTCTCTTCCTCCTCACCGAGCCCCCCGATGCCGGAAGCCCCTGGACATCGCAAGCACCGCCGTTCCCCTCGTCGGCCACCGGAGATCGCCGCAGTCAATTCTCCGTCGCAGAAGCTTCCCCGAGCCCATTGAGCTGCTCTGCGAGTCCGCCGTGAGCCCCTCTTCCTTTCCCCTCACCTCTCTCTCTCGCGCGTGCCCCGTAGCCGCTGCCCCGCGAGCGCCCGAAGCCGCCGTCCGCCATGGCCGGCGAGCTCCGTACCCCCGAGCACCTCCGCCTCGCGTAATAGCTCCGATGTGCTCCTGCTGCCCTTTAGGTGCTGCCTAGCACCTCCGTTCGCTCGTCAGCCAAGCGCAGCGCCTCACCCGTGCTAAGCCGAACTCCGGCGGCCGCAACCGAGCTCGCCGCCGTTGACTCCAGCCACCCCAGGCCCGGAGACCCCCACCATCCTACGCGCCATCGCGCCAGCTCTCCGCAGGGCCAAAGGGCGCACCGAATGGTGCACCGTAGGTGAAACCCGAGCCCCTCCAGTGTGCCTCTGCCGCGTTTTGGTCGCCGCCGGCCGAACTCTGGTGGCCGGTGACGTGGCACGTCATTAGCCACTGAGGACCCCACTAGTTAACCTCCAGTGAAACTGACAGCCGGGCCTCACATCCTAACTAACTGGCCAACTAAACTAGATTAAGTTTAATCTAATTACCCTGGGCCCACACGTCAACATTGACTGTGCTGACGTATCCGTTGACTGGACCCACCTGCCAGCGACCTAAACGAGCCCTAAGTCACTGACTAATGGGACCCCCTGGTCAGGTTTGACCCGGGGCAGCCCTGTTGACTTGCTGATGCAAGCATGACACAGTGCTGACGCCATAACTAATTTTCTGGATTTAAAATAAATCCAGGAAATTCCAGAAATATCCAAAACTTCTAAAATTCATAGAAATTCAACCGTAACTCCAAATGAAATAAATTATATATGAAAAATGATCAGAAAAATCCAATCCATCCATCTGTAACATTTTCATGCATGTTAGAATACATTAACCTTGCTGTTTAGGTGAAACAAGGTAATGCACTAACATGACCTTTTAAAATGGGTTTGCATTTGAATCTTTGGTTCACATGGATTCATCTTAACCTGTTCTAGCTTGCATTAGCCCAAAACACATTCATATTGCCATGTCATAGCATGCATCATATTGTGCATTCCATTGATTGTGTTCTTTTCTGTATTGCCGGTATTTGTCCCCTCTCGATAGACGTGATACCGACGATGAGATCGATGACACCGATGAAGAACTATATTATCTTCAGAAGTGCCAGGCAAGCAAAACCCCCTTGTTCATTCCGATACAATCCCACTCTCTCGCTTCTGCTCTCTTTTACTGCATTAGGACAACAACGATTCATCTGTTACTTGCTGCGGTAGCTGAACCCCTTTATCCTCTGCATGACCTATCATTCCACAGTAAATAGATGAAACCCACTAGCATGAGTAGGAGTTGTTTGAGCCCTGTTGTGCCTACTCATTCATGCTTGTTTGTCATGCCTGCTACTGCTTAGAGTTGAGTCAGGTCTGATTCATCGGGGATGAATCAGAGGTGTATGAACATGTCCTACTTTGTGTGAGCTAAGTGTGTGAATACGATTTGGTAAAGGTAGCGGTGAGAGTCCATGTAGGAGTACATGGTGGGTTGTCTCATTGCAGCCGTCCTCAGGAACTGAGTTCTGTGTTTGTGATCCATGAAACAGATACTACCATGCATTGGGCCCGAAACCAATGGACCCTCTCGGCTTCTTATTCACCCTAGTCCTCTGTCCAGGAGTTGCAAGTAGTTTCTGGTGTTTGTAGTATGCTGGAGGCCATGGGCAGCGCTGATCGGAGGGGTGGGCTGTGATGCGGTAGGCACGTGGCCAGGTATACCGGGAACCCGTTTGGTGTCACGGAACCCTGTACACATCGTTTGGGGTTGTGAGCAAAACTTCGGCCGGATCTCCTCATGGATGGAACCCGAATAGGCGATAAACCTAGACTAGAGACATGAGTGTTTAGGTAGGCCATGGCCGACACCCTCGTTGGGCTTCCGCTTGAAGGTTGCCGAGTACATGTCGTGTAAACGACGGTAAGTGGTGAGAGCGTGTGTGAAGAAGTACACCCCTGCAGGGCTAACATCATCTATTCGAATAGCCGTGTCCGCGGTAAAGGACTTCTGGGTTGCCTGTACAGTTCATAGACAAGTGAAAGTGGATACTTTAAAATACGCAAGATAAGCGTGAGTGCTATGGATGGCGTTCTCGTAGGGAGACAGAAACGGATCCATAGTGGTGTATTGGTTGGTGAATATGTGAACTCGTGTGAGCCACCTCAAAAGAGTTACTTGCAATAGTAGATCAGGATAGCCACCGAGTCAAAGCTGGCTTGCTGCAGTTAAACCCCACCATCCCCTTTTTTTGATAATGATGCATATGTAGTTAGTTCTGATGTAAGTCTTGCTGGGTACATTTGTACTCACATTCGCCTATTTTATGTTTTTGCAGAGAGACTTTAGTCTCGCTAGTAGTTCCACGTGGACTTCGACGTTTAGCGTGTTACCTCAGCTACGATCTTGTGCCCTCGGCAAGATCTGGTAGATAGTCAGGCTTCTCAGCCTTTTTCATTTGTAGATGTCTGTACTCAGACATGTTAGCCTCCGCTTGTGCCTTGATTTGTATGCTCTGAATGTTGGGTCATGAGACCCCTGTTTGTAATATCTCGCACCTCGGAGCCTAACGAATACATATTTGAGTCGTAGAGTCATTTTGTGATGCCATGTTGTATTTGCACATATCGAGCATATTGTGTGTATGTTATTGAAATGCTTGGTATGTGTGGGATCTGACTATCTAGTTGTTTATCTTTAGTAGCCTCTCTTACCGGGAAGTGTCTCCTAGTGTTTCCACCGAGCCATGGTAGCTTGCTACTGCTCCGGAACACTTAGGCTGGCCGGCATGTGTCCTTCTTCGTTCCTGTGTCTGTCCCTTCGGGGAAATGTCACGCGATGAATACCGGAGTCCTGTTAGCCCGCTACAGCCCGGTTCACTGGAGTCTTGCTAGCCCAGTGCTACAGCCTGGATTCACTCGCTGATGACCGACACGTTCGATGCTGGGTCATGGATGCCTGTCCCTGTAAGTTTGTGCCACTTTGGGTTTACGACTAGCCATGTTAGCCCGGGCTCCTTATCATATGGATGCTAGCGACACTATCATATACGTGTGCCAAAAGGCGCAAACGGTCCCGGGCAAAGGTAAGGCGACACCCGTGGGAATACCGTGCGTGAGGCCGCAAAGTGATATGAGGTGTTACATGCTAGATCGATGTGGCACTGAGTCGGGGTCCTGACAGTTTTGGTATCAAAGCTTGACTGCCTGTAGGATTACCAAGCCAAACTGGTCGAAGTTGAGTCTAGAAATTCTTTAGTTATATAAGGGAATTGATTGTGGGATGGAACGTAAGGCTCTTTTTACTCCTTATACCTCATGACCTTCTGATCCGAGTCATCCTCTTCTCTTCTACGGGGATTAAGAACTAGGCCTTCTCATCTATCTATCAGGATCACGTGTTACTAATCCATAGACTTTTAGGATTGTTCGATTTAAGCTTGAGTTCAGTTCCTACTATCTTCTGTATGTTCATAGTTGATCTCAGAACCTTGATATTGTGCTTCTGAGTGGCTATGCCACCATTTTTGTAGTATGTCTCAAATCTTTTTGAGCATTTACAGCCGTTATGCTGTCCGAGTCATCCCAGGTTTCTAAACAATCTGATGCACTTGCAAATCCTTCCCTCTGGTTTTGATGTTCCTTTGGGCCAGGTTAATCACACTAATTCCTGAGTTGAGGTATTCTATTGCCTCGACATATATGTTGGAACTATTATTATGACCCTAGGTGTTTTAGGGAGTCACCTGGTAATCTAGCAATGTTTAGTGTTTCCAGTGTGAAGATTCTGGCCATCATTCTCGAAAGCATCTCGTGATGCTACTTAGTAGTAGGTATTCTATTCCTGGGTTCTTAACCCAAGATCCACCCTACTTCATGTTGATAGTGTTCGCTCGTTCCTTTAGGAAATTAGTAACCTTTGCGTTAGTCCTCGAGGTCCGTGGTATTTCCTTCTTCCAAATACTATGAACCGCTTATGGTAGAAATTCCTTGAACCAAGAGATCACAACAAGAATGCTCTCGATGAGTTCTCGATTCTATGTTCATACTCTGCTAGTCCTACCTCTCTGCATGGATTACCTGGAAGAAACTTGTTGAACTTGGTTCGACATACTAATCCATGCATCCACAACTCAGAAAACCGTATGTTTCTTTGAGTTGCCCCTCTTTAGTTGTATTCTGACCTTTGTCTATCAGTTGATAGTCAAGAGTATGTCGTGATTTCGTGTTCATCGATGCCCGTTACTCTTGTGGTCCGTCAAGCCATTCTATTCCGGAATGACTAGGAGAAACAAACTCCAGTACCTTGTCCATTTCCAGGATTGGGTCAAAGCAGTGGTATTCCGCAGATCAAATTGCTAATCCAGCTTCTGGTCTGTTTTACCTTGAAGTATTACCATCTTTATATCAGGAATATCATGGGAATTGCACACCATCCTATGAACTCTTGATGCAGTGATACCTCTCGCCGTCGTTGTTCATTCCTCGGTTCCCGTGTTGTTGCAACCGGAATGCCGACAAGTGAACCGTGATGTGTGAAATCAATACTCCTAACAACCTTGTTACTTAGTAGTTAATGGACAACAATTTCATTCTTAGTGTGTTGGTTATTAAATTTCCATCCTAAGATTGATCGTGCTACCTAGTCCATTTTCCCTGGTGCACTCCTCGATCAATGAGATAGGATTGTGTCAATCCATCACTCTCTTGATCATATCGTCTTGCCCTAAAAAGCAAGATTGATCTCGAGCTTAATAACATATCGGTGGTTTGTGATTTTCCGATTATCTTCTCGGAAGTATCACCGGGTCGTCACCCGACCGCTATGTTGAGCTCGTGATCAAGTTGGTTTCTTGTAAACCAACCTTCTCCAAGGATCTGTGCAGGATCCCCCTGAGCTAGTTGATTAAGCTAAACAACAACTTGGAGAGTTGGAAGATAGAAGCTTGTCCGATTTAGTTCATTTTAAGGGATATCTTGTACGTGTGCTGAAGAAAGATGGTATTTTCATTGACTGACCCTCGTGATCAGTTAATGGACCTATCATTTTATCCAACCTTTGATTTGAGTATGGGTTATCATCAAATCAGACCAGAACCAACGATATTCGTAATGTTGTCTTACTCGTGGTTGATCCCTCGAGCATACACCATTATATCTTTTGGGTCTGACCAATGCTATCACTCGTTCACATAATTATGGAATTCCATTTACATGGAAATCTCGATGACTTGTTGTTGAGCCCATCAGCAGCATCGTGTCTCCTCTATGACTCGTGTTGAACATCCAGCTAGTGTTGGAAACTTTTGAAAGCATTTCTTCATGCTAGCTCATGAAGCATATGTTCGGACGAGAGAAGTGACTTCCTCTAATTCACGTGCATCTGATGCAAGTTGCCGCCGAGAATTCGAGAAAGTCAATGTTGCCTCCTTTGGAATCATCCCAAATCAATTATGCATACATGCGAAGTATTCTGTGGTTTGGAGACTTGCAACCTTTATTCCATATGTATCCCTAGCACACCAAGCCACTGATTGATTTGTTCAAGGAGAAGAAGTTCCTTCTTAAGAGCAAGACTTATACAAGGACTTCGATATCCTCGACGATGGTTCCCAACCTGAACTCGGTAGTGTTTTATTGTAAGACTACCATGTGATCATGCTTGTCTTGGACAACGTGTTCACAGGTTTGTAGCAGAACCAGCTCATGTTTTGGAACATGCTATCGTAGTCCATTTCCCGAGAATCTCACAACGTCGTCTCGTCGATTTGTGTTGCAAACTTTCATTCTTCTTTCTAGACTTGATGAGTCTGGAATATTCTGACACCAACCAGATCTGAATCTCAGGCAGACTTGATGGTTGGAACGTTTCCCAAGAAGTACAATATTGGTCTCTCTGTAACCTGGTAAAGTGGATGTCGTGGCCAACACACCCAGTCGGAAGACCCATTATTGTAGTATCTTGATTGAGAAAGTTGGCCACCTCCCCATAAGGATCTCGTAGAATTTATTCTAGTAGTTGTTCCTTATGTATTCTTGAGCTTCCGAAGTCCGACCTGTTACTTGATGTTCTAGATACCAAACTGTTTCAACAAATGGATTGCGCTAGCACATCAAGGAGAACATTAGAAGCGGAGTGCTAAATGTTTCTCGGTCGATCATCCAGATTTTGTCCCCTTGGTCTCGCTAAGGTGAAATCTGAGAAAGTGTTATCTTCCTTTGCATCTACATCATCCATCGCTATTCATCATGGTAGTATGTTGTGTTGCCAGGATCGTTGACACGGATGTTGGTAAAACCTTGATGAATATGGAAATGCTCAAGTTCTTGAGAGCACGCACAAGCACTAGGTATTATCGCCGGCACTAACTGGGATTGCTCCTAGTCTCTTCGGTTATGCTATAACCACTCCAACAGTGGAATCACTCTCTACTGCTGAGCTCCTCCCCAGTTATCAGAATCATTTCCAGCATTTCTGGTTTGTTTCTAGCTTGCACCGTCATTGTGCCATCCTATCTTGGGTCCCATCCATTTCCGATGATAAGCAAAATCATCCCTTGTGTTGTCTTCAACAAGGTAATCCACATCATCCAACCTGGCCCGAGAATGTCATTCTCTCGGACTCCTTCAAATGATCGATTGTGAATTGCCTTAGGCTGGTAAGAGTTTCAATGATCTATGAATCAAAGGTAATTCTTTTTGCCACTTAAGGTAATAATGTACGAATCACCCTCCTCCAGGATGTCTCGCTGAGGTATCATGGCAACTCAACACCTCGCTACGTTGACAACCGTTCACCACCCTCGTGAGTGTGGAATTGTTGTCTACCTAGTGAACCCTCGTCATTTGTTCCACTCCATCCCTCTAGATGTGTGCTTCGTGTCTTAGCTCAAGAGATGTTGCTATGTCTCATCCCATGAGTTGATCCTGAGTTGTTCGATCTTCGAGAAGATCAATTCTTCTAGAGTTTTCCTTTCCTTTTCTTGTCTTGCTAGTTGGAGTTCTCAGAGGAAGACATCGAGTCAAAGATGGTGATCGAATCGACGTTCTTATGAAGTGCAACCTGGATCGAGAAGATTGTGTTAGTTTGTGTCCCCCTTCATCTTACCCTACGCTTGAATCTCGGGACGAGATTCTTGTTTAGTGGGGGCGAGTTGTCACATCCCTAGCTTCTGGTTTGCTCTGAGCTAGCTAGTCATGTGTTGCATTATGTTTAAATTTCAGTTAAACCTGAAATGGGGATTGTTTAAACCCTAGCACCAAATGAATTCAGATATGCTCAAATTAAAATCATTTTCAATAATCCCAAAATGCCTTTGAAAATGTTCATGATTTCTGATAAAGGTGAAAACCTCTGCCAAAAATGATGAACATATTTATAGGGCATTTCTGGATTTTTGAATTAACTCATATTGTATTTGAATTGGGGCATTTAAATCTTATAAATATTTTAAATGCTCTAATAATTCTGAAACCAGTTGAGGGCTGTTGGAAATAATTTCAACAGTGCCACAAATATTTTCAGGATTTTTAATTATGCTCTGACATTTTTAATAAGGCCAAAACAATTGCAGAAAATAGAAAATGGAATTAAAAGAGAGAGAGAGAGGGAATCTTACCTGGCGCTCACCTCGCAGCCCACATGCCCACTACTGTGCGGCCCAGCCCACCAGGCACCCCCCTGTCGCCTTCCTCCTCGTGCCAGTAGGCAGAGGAGGGACACCGCGACGCCGCCGAGCTTGCCACGCCACCAGGCTGCCTGCCTGCATCGCCTGGCCACCACGACGCCTCGCGTCATCTCATCGGCGCCGCCCCGACCCCCTGGACCCCCTTGCTCTCTCCCTCTCCCTCGTTCCCCTCCTCTGTCTTGCTCTCACATGCACGGCCGAACACCGCCGCCGCCGTTCGCCATAGCCATAGCCGCAGCCATCCCCGAGCCTCTCCAACACGCCCACGAGCTCCGCCTCGTCCCTCTCTTCCTCCTCACCGAGCCGCCCGACGCCGGAAGCCCCTAGACGTCGCAAGCACCGCCGTTCCCCTCGTCGGCCACCGGAGATCGCCGCCGTCAATTATCCGTCGCAGAAGCTTCCCCGAGCCCATTGAGCTGCTTTGCGAGTCCGCTGTGAGCCCCTCTTCCTTTCCCCTCACCTCTCTCTCTCGCGCGTGCCCCGTAGCCGCTGCCCCGCGAGCGCCCGAAGCCGCCGTCCGCCATGGCCGGCGAGCTCCGTGCCCCCGAGCACCTCCGCCCCGCGTAGTAGCTCCGACGTGCTCCTGCTGCCCTTTAGGTGCTGCCTAGCACCTCCGTTCGCTCGTCAGCCAAGCGCAGGGCCTCACCCGTGCTAAGCCGAACTCCGGCGGCCGCAACCGAGCTCGCCGCCGTTGACTCCAGCCACCCCAGGCCCGGAGACCCCCACCATCCGACGCGCCATCGCGCTAGCTCTCCGCAGGGCCAAAGGGCGCACCGAATGGTGCACCGTAGGCGAAACCCGAGCCCCTCCAGTGTGCCTCCGCCGCGTTTTGGTCGCCGCCGGCCGAACTCCGGTGGCCGGTGACGTGGCACGTCATTAGCCACTGAGGACCCCACTAGTTAACCTCCAGTGAAACTGACAGCCGGGCCCACATCCTAACTAACTGGCTAACTAAACTAGATTAAGTTTAATCTAATTACCCTGGACCCACACGTCAACATTGATTGTGCTGACGTATCCGTTGACTAGACCCACCTGCCAGCGACCTAAACGAGCCCTAAGTCACTGACTAATGGGACCCCCTGGTCAGGTTTGACCCGGGGCAGCCCTGTTGACTTGCTGATGCAAGCATGATGCAGTGCAGACGCCATAACTAATTTTCTGGATTTAAAATAAATCCAGGAAATTCCAGAAATATCCAAAACTTCTAAAATTCATAGAAATTCAACCGTAACTCCAAATGAATTAAATTATATATGAAAAATGATCAGAAAAATACAATCCATCCATCTGAACCATTTTCATGCATGTTAGAATACTTTAACCTTGCTGTTTAGGTGAAACAAGGTAATGCACTAATATGACCTTTTAAAATGGGTTTGCATTTGAATCTTTGGTTCACATGGATTCATCTTAACCTGTTCTAGCTTGCATTAGCCGAAAACACATTCATATTGCCATGTCATAGCATGCATCATATTGTGCATTCCATTGATTGTGTTATTTTCTGTATTGCCGGTATTTGTCCCCTCTTGATAGACCTGATAACGACGATGAGATCGATGACACCGATGAAGAACTATATTATCTTCAGAAGTGCCAGGCAAGCAAAACCCCCTTGTTCATTCCGATACAATCCCACTCTCTCGCTCCTGCTCTCTTTTACTGCATTAGGACAACAACGATTCATCTGTTACTTGCTGCGGTAGCTGAGCCCCTTTATCCTCTGCATGACCTGTCATTCCACAGTAAATAGATGAAACCCACTAGCATGAGTAGGAGTTGTTTGAGCCCTATTGTGCCTACTCATTCATGCTTGTTTGTCATGCCTGCTACTGCTTAGAGTTGAGTCAGGTCTGATTCATCGGGGATGAATTAGAGGTGTATGAACATGTCCTACTGTGTGTGAGATAAGTGTGTGAATACGATTTGGTAAAGGTAGCGGTGAGAGGCCATGTAGGAGTACATGGTGGGTTGTCTCATTGCAGCCGTCCTCAGGAACTGAGTTCTGTGTTTGTGATCCATGAAACAGGTACTACCATGCATTGGGCCCGAAACCAATGGACCCTCTCGGCTTCTTATTCACCCTAGTCCTCTGTCCAGGAGTTGCAAGTAGTTTCTGGTGTTTGTAGTATGCAGGAGGCCGTGGGCAGCGTTGACCGGAGGGGTGGGCTATGATGCGGTAGGCACGTGGCCGGGTATACCGGGCACCCGTTTGGTGTCACGGAACCCTGTACACATCATTTGGGGCTGTGAGCGAAACTTCGGCCGGATCTCCTCATGGATGGAACCCGAATAGGCGATAAACCTGGACTAGAGACTTGATTGTTTAGGTAGGCCATGGCCGACACCCTCGTTGGGCTTCCGCTTGAAGGTTGCCGAGTACATGTCGTGTAAACGGCGGTAAGTGGTGAGAGCGTGTGTGAAGAAGTACACCCCTGCAGGGTTAACATCATCTATTCGAATAGCCGTGTCCGCGGTAAAGGACTTCTGGGTTGCCTATACAGTTCATAGACAAGTGAAAGTGGATACTTTAAAATACGCAAGATAAGCGTGAGTGCTATGGATGGCGTTCTCGTAGGGAGACGGAAACGGATCCATAGTGGTGTATTGGTTGGTGAATATGTGGACTCGTGTGCGCCACCTCAAAAGAGTTACATGCAATAGTAGATCAGGATAGCCACCGAGTCAAAGCTGGCTTGCTGCAGTTAAACCCCACCATCCCCTTTTTTGATAATGATGCATATGTAGTTAGTTCTGATGTAAGTCTTGTTGGGTACATTTGTACTCACGTTTGCCTATTTTATATTTTTGCAGAGAGACTTTAGTCTCGCTAGTAGTTCCACGTGGACTTCGACGTTTAGCTTGTTACCTCAGCTACGATCTTGTGCCCTTGGCAGGATCTGGTAGATAGTCAGGCTTCTCAGCCTTTTTCATTTGTAGATGTCTGTACTCAGACATGTTAGCCTCCGCTTGTGCCTTGATTTGTATGCTCTGAATGTTGGGTCATGAGACCCCTGTTTGTAATATCTCGCTCCTCGGAGCCTAATGAATACATATTTGAGTTGTAGAGTCATTTTGTGATGCCATGTTGTATTTGCACATATCGAGCATATTGTGTGTATGTTATTGAAATGCTTGGTATGTGTGGGATCTGACTATCTAGTTGTTTATCTTTAGTAGCCTCTCTTACCGGGAAATGTCTCCTAGTGTTTCCACCGAGCCATGGTAGCTTGCTACTGCTCCGGAACACTTAGGCTGGCCGGCATGTGTCCTTCTTCGTTCCTGTGTCTGTCCCTTCGGGGAAATGTCACGCGATGAATACCGGAGTCCTGTTAGCCCGCTACAGCCCGGTTCACCGGAGTCCTGCTAGCCCAGTGCTACAGCCTGGATTCACTCGCTGATGACCGACACGTTCGATGCTGGGTCATGGATGCCTGTCCCTGTAAGTTTGTGCCACTTTGGGTGTACGACTAGCCATGTCAGCCCGGGCTCCTTATCATATGGATGCTAGCGACACTATCATATATGTGTGCCAAAAGGCATAAACGGTCCCGGGCAAAGGTAAGGCGACACCCGTGGGAATACCGTGCATGAGGCCGCAAAGTGATATGAGGTGTTACATGCTAGATTGATGTGGCACTGAGTCGGGGTCCTGATAGACGACCCGAGCAGACGCACAGGACCTTGTCCAACATTGCATCGGCTGCCAGCTCTTCGCCAATCAGAGTCATATGCCCCCTACCGCTCTCCAAACAATCCCCATAACTTGGCCCTTCGCTGTCTGGGGGCTGGATATGGTCGGACCGCTTAAATGGGGAAGCCATAAGAAAAAATACTTATTGGTCATGGTGGATAAATTCACCAAATGGATTGAAGCCAAACCAGTTAAAACGGCCGAATCCGGACCAGTAATAGACTTCATATCCGGGGTCGTACACCGGTACAGTGTCCCCCATAGCATCATCACTGATAATAGCTCAAATTTCACAGTTGATGAAGTGAGAACTTGGTGCGGCAAAATGGGCATTAAGATCGACTACGCTTCCGTCTACCACCCCCAAACAAATGGCCAGGTCGAACAAGCAAATGGTCTCATCATGAGCGGCATAAAACCCAGACTAGTGCGATCTTTAATAGAATCGGATATGCACTGGGTAGAGGAGCTAGACTTCATACTCTGGGGGCTGCGGACCACACCGAATCGAACCACCGGATATACACCATTTTTTATGGTGTACGGTGCGGAAGCAGTACTACCCTGCGACATAATACATGATTCGCCATGCGTATGCATGTACGAAGAGAAGGAAGCCGAGTTAGATCGGCAGGATAACTTGGATGCCCTGGAGGAGGAGCGCGATGTGGCAAAAGCCCGTTCCGCATTCTATCAGCAGCAGGCTCGACGATACCAAAGCAGAGAAGTGCGGGCTAAAACTTACAATATTGGCGAGCTCGTTCTACGCCTACCGGAGAAGAAGAAGTACAAACTCAAACCCAAGTGGGAGGGTCCCTTCGTCATTGACAAAGTTATCACCAGAGGAGTGTACCGTCTATGCAATGCATCTGATAGCAAACTCGAGCCGAACCCATGGAACGCGGCTAGACTCCGGAGATTCTACGCCTAACCCCGAACTCAGTGTTCGTCTCCTCACCCCTCCTTTTTAATTATGCTCCACCTCTTTTTCTCTCCTTTCTCGACCCTTTTTCTCTTCACACAAAGTGTTTAATACAGTGCAAACTCCCGGATCACTCCGTCCGTACTATGTGTGTAAGCTGTACCTGGGGGCTTCCTATTCGGAAGCTAGACATAATCACTTTAAATGGCTTTTTGCCCATTGCATATGCGTTCTTTTTCCATATGTGCCTTTTCTTCACCATTATATGCATCGATATGACTTAAGATGTGGCCAAGCTGGGTTGCCTGGCTCTTGTGTTTATGCCCTATGTTCCCCTTAATTTGGCTAGGGCATAAGGGGAGCACCTCTGCGATTGTTACTGCCGGTTAAGCCGGATGTGTACCTCAGACTGGGTGAAGCCGAAAGCTAGTTTCCTTGGTTACAACAAAACACCCCAGAAGCTTTGTATCCTGCATCGTCGTTCGCAGTACGGACATGTGCATCGACACATGCATTCCCTGGGAAAGGAACCCCTAATGGAACTATTCTCCCTGGAAGATGTTTCTTGCTATCCATGCAATATAACATAACTAGTTGGGTACTTGTCTGTTCAAGCACTTATGACCACTATGCCTGGTCTCCACGCATACCCCGGTTCTTGCGTAACCGAGCGGGTATTCGGACACACCCCGGACTATATGATCCGGGGGCTGAAGCGAAAAGGTCCGCCATGACAAATGATTTCAATACGGCTAGAGGCTAATTATGCCAATTAAATTACAAAGTCACTGAGACTGACTATACTCCTCCTCTATACCATCTAACAGGCTATCTAGCCTACAATCTTGTTGAGAATACTTAGCGGCTAACGCTACCTGGTCATATACCAGACTCACGGGAATCTCTTGCCTATCCGGCCCCGCTGGTCCTACTTCAGCCATATGGTTCGGGTCTAGCTTGGTGTAGCACGTCTTCACCATTGCCCAGGCTTCTCTTGCTCCTTGCCGGCATGCTGATATCTTCCATAGACGGAAGCGCCGCCGGGCTCCTTGAAGCAGGTCTGCAAGCTCCCCCATGCCATTCGGCATGAGGCTTGATGGCCACAAGGCCTGAGCAACGCCGTGCATCACCTGCCGAGCACGCTCGTGCAGCTGCGCATGTTTTGCAGCAAATCACCTGCAGATGAGGGCATCTCCTCTTCAGGGCGACCCGTTAACATTCCTGCAGGAAAAATTTTCCTCAAAAAACTTCCTCCCTGAACTATCACACAGTTTGCTTGAGCTCTTACCATAAATGCCGCGTCGAAGCTTTTTGTTCTCCTTCACGGAGTCCACAAGTTGAGCACGGACGTCCTTTAATTCCACATCCAGACGAATATTGGCATCTTTTAGGTTGTTCTTCTCTTGCGTCACCTGCGTAAGGACGCGCTCACCAGCCTTTAGCTGCCGTTGGAGATGCGAGTCGTCACCCATTACGCCCTCCGGATTCACCCCGGGATTGTCTGCAGAATCTTCTATTAGACTAACCGCACCAACCATTTACTAACTGGTACATCTGCGTATAATGGAGACAAATATTACCAGAGGGGGCCTTTCGAGATCCCTCAAACTTGACTACCGCATCAGTCAGCTGGGCCTTGCACGCTTCCAGCTCCCGCGCCAATTGTTCATTCTTCTCCACAAGGACCTGTGCACATATTGATCCTTCAAACAATTGTCCCAACTATTCCAAGTCTCAGGGGCTACTGCTATATATACTTATCAAAATTTCTCACCCGTATATCTTTGGTGTACTGGTTCGTCGCCTCCGCCAACCCGCCTCGAGCAGCTCGGACATATGCGTCCGCCGAATTGAAGGCATTAAAAGCCTCTTCAGAAAAGATGTTGTTCCGGAGCACGGCCCTCCGGCGCCGGTGATTCATGGCGCTCTCCACTTCGGAATTCGTGGCCGAACACATATCCGCACCCTCCGTCGGGGGGCTATGCGGTGCTGGCCCCGTGTCCACCGCTGCCCCCGAAGCCGGTTCTGAAACCCGGCTGGTGAAGGCGTGATTGGTGGGGTCCCCAGATATAGTCCGGTTATTCCTCTTCCTGCTAGACACAAAGGGCGCTGTCATATTTCAAATTCTATAAATTACAGGACATGTCATTACTTTACCTTTTTAGTGGTGTGTCAACCCTCACCGCCTTCCTCTTGAGCCTGCCCGATCCGGACGCCCGTGGTTGACGAGTCCCTAGGGGCTCGACCCCTCGCTCCGGCCGTTATTTCTGCAAATAGAACGACACCTCAAGGGTAAATTATAATACCTAGGGGGAGTCCTCTTCGGAGGATAGGGTTTTTTAGCTCGGCTTACACATGACGCGGGGAGCAGTCCAGGGTAGTCGGCCGTAATGGCCACTAGGGCGCCATCCCAGCTCGCCTGATAAAATACCCTATTGACAAGCTCCACAGTAATATCCGGATCTACTTTGAGTCCCGGATCTAGGGCCCTTCCAGGGTCCTCTGGTTGCGGGGAGGGGCTGAAGATTCCTTCTACGGCCCT
This sequence comes from Triticum aestivum, assembly GCF_018294505.1. Classification (NCBI taxonomy): domain Eukaryota; kingdom Viridiplantae; phylum Streptophyta; class Magnoliopsida; order Poales; family Poaceae; genus Triticum; species Triticum aestivum. Next base: position 491,350,336 of record NC_057807.1, read on the forward strand.
CCTCAGTTACTGCTCAGAAGCATTGATGCAAGTAATCTCAGCAGAAGAACGCTAGAGTAAGTGAAGATGAGAAAAGAATGGCAACTTACCCACTCTGGGGGGTTGTACATGGAGAATCCATCCCGCGTTTTTATGCGGAGGAATTCCTCCTCTTCCCCTTTGTACAAATCGGACAATATCCTCGCCAAAGCGGCAGCGGAGTCCGGACCCTTACGGCCGCAGCGGGTGGCATCGTCTTCCCTGTTGAAATGCCACATGGGCTTCCCCCGATATTGGAGCAGTTGCACTCCTTTCCTTATGCATATTGCCATGACCTCAACTATCGTCAGTCCGGATTTGGCCAGCAACTTTATCCTGTTCATCAGGAGGTATATTTCCCTTGTGTCCTCTTCTTGAGGTCCCCGGGGGCGCCAGCTTAAGCGTGCCCTCAGCGGGGCGTTGCTGAACTTGGGGAGACCCATCCGGACTGGATCCGGAAGGGGAATGTCATTTATATAGAACCACTCCGAAGGCCAGTTTACTGGTGCCTTCTCAGGAGTGCTGGACAAGTATCCGGTCTCGGCAATGCGCCATACTTCGGCCCCGCCCACTTGATATAGGGACTCTCCCTGGGTGCGGGGGACAAGGCAGAACAGTTTCCTCCATAATCCTAAGTGGGGTTCGCATCCTAAAAACAGCTCACAAAGTGTGACATACCCCGCTATGTGCAGAATGGAGGCTGGGGTAAGATTGTGTAACTGGAGGCCGTAGAACTCCAGGAGCCCGCGAAGAAACGGGTGGATAGGAAACCCGACGCCCCTCAGCAGATGCGAGATGAGGCATATCCGCTCCTCCAGAGACGGGTTAGGAGATCCCTCATCTTGTTCCCCTGCGTCGTAAGTGGCTATTCTAGCTCGGACGGGGACCATGAATGCCGGTGGGAGAAACCCTTGGGTTTGTAACTTCACCAAACGGCTGTGAGGAACTGAGCACTCTCGCCAATCCCCCGACTTAGAGAGAGGAAGGCAAGCAGAAGAGTTGCGATGGCCGTCCATGTTGGAATGGCTTTTCGCAGAGCTCTCTAGGATGCTAACTCAAGGGAGGAGACTGATGTTTGGATCTGAGAATCCCTGTCCCTTCAAATAGACGGTTGGCCCAGAGGATCGAGGGTGGCAAATGCAAAAATACCTCGACTCCTCGCATTCGCTCGACACGTGGAGATGGTCATTACTGAGGTGCTAAAGCCGAGGAGCACAACATTGATTGGAGGTCGGACACTATTCATTGTAACATGTACTTTGGAGTATTCGGAGAAGGAACCTGCCTTGCAATGCCGAAGACAATACTCCGCGTCGGACTCATCGTCATTGAAGCCTGGTTCAGGGGCTACTGAGGGAGTCCTGGATTAGGGGGTATCCGGACAGCCGGACTGTGTACAACATCTGGACTATTGAAGCGTGAAGATACAAGACTCAAGACTTCGGCCCGTGTCTGGACGGGACTCTCCTTCGGGTGGAAGGCAAGCTTGGCGATCCGGATATTATATTTCCTTCCTTGTAACCGAGTCCATGTAAACCCTAGCCCTCTCCGGTGTCTATATAAACCGGAGAGGTTGGTCCTTAGAAGGCCGATCACAATCACAATCATACCATCATAGGCTAGCTCTTAGGGTTTAGCCTCTATGATCTCGTGGTAGATCTACTCTTGTACTACCCATATCATCAATATTAATCAAGCAGGAAGTAGGGTTTTACCTCCATCGATAGGGTCCGAACCTGGGTAAACATCTGTGTCCCTTGCTTCCTATTACCATCAGCCTTGATGCATAGATCGAGACCCCCTACCCGAGATCCGCCGGTTTTCACACCGACAGTCCCGCCGGCGCTTGTTTGAGCGGCTGGAGCATGAAGAGCAGAGATTGAAGAAGCACGATAGCCGTTGGATGGACATCCAACAGTCACTGCTCTCGTGTGGTGACTAAGTTGCCAGGGTGTTGCGTGTGTGTCAACCTTTTTTTGTATGAAACCATACGCGTCAACCTGTAGTAGGCGCACAAGTCAGCCTCAAATCTGTGGAAAACAGCATACAATCCATCTGCCATTATTTCTAATAATGTACAACCCATTTGCTAATTCTTAAGAATTTTTTTGGATCCCATCTTCTTTTTGTTAGCATTACAACCCTATTGTGGCCGCGGTTAAAAAGTATACGAATTTTTGCATATTTCGGTGCGGTCAACTCTTTTTAATCCAGAAATATCAATTCACATTCAAACTATTTTGAAAAATAATTTATATAAATATAAAATCCAAATAATTTTCCACGCATAAAAATCAATGGAATTTAAAATTTTGTAATGAAAAAAAATTGAAACTAGTTCCCAGTTTGATGTGTTTTAAAAATGTACAACCCATTTCTAGGCAAACCGAATGAAACTCTCCTCGTCTTGAAAGATTTGCAGCCCAGCAGGGCCGATAAAGCAAGTAGACCTTGTTTGGGTATTTCTTTAGAAAAAATAGAACTGGGCTAGCCATTTTCAGGAAGAAAAAAACACAACAGGGCTCATGATGTGGTAAACATTAATAAAACCCTGGCTAGACGGGCCATAGCCCCGTTGTTACCCTGATCCGTCGCTAAAACTAGTATAAATAACAACTACTTGTTCCTAAAACAACTATGTGACCTGCTGGGTCCCTGGTGTCAGCCGCTCGTACTCTAATTCTCTCGTTTATTGACTATGTTGACAATGGCGTGAGCCCTAGATGTCCAACCATTAGGAGGAACCATACTTTTGGGCTTGTAATATAGAGGCACTTGCTTGCGTACTGCCATCACACTGGTGGGTCCCTACTGTCATCCTCTCCACGTATAGTCATCTCCTTGTTCCACTCGGTTGTTGACGGCATTGACAACGCGGGCGGCACACCACGCACGGCGAGCGAGCCAAGGCCATGGACGGAACAAACATGAGCCGTGGAAGATGCCCCGGTCCAGTCGCAGACGGAGGGGAGTATGAGGGTTGACTGGTTCAGGTGCGGGTGCGTGTTGGGGCTGACGTCGTCGGAGAATAACAAGACGTGTGGGGGAATAGAGGGAGGGATTCGCCAATGTTGGAGGGTACGTACGGTAGCGCGGCGGAGGTGCAGCCAGCCATGGGAGGCGGGAGCAGGCGGAGCCGAGGGGGGGTTTGGTTTGGGCGGCTGGAGGAAGAAGAAGAAAAGAGATAGAAGATACATGATGGATGTTGGATGTCAATCCAACGGCTGGTAGGCAGAATCGTTTGTTGACTGGCTAGTAAGTAGACACCACCTTGGATAGGCTATTTCCTCGCGGGTCCCAAATGTCAGAATCCAAATCTGTCATGGTCATGCAGCCTTTCCTATGAAAATTTACAGCCCATTGGATCTGCTAGTTCGAAATAAGTTTGTGGGTGCTGGTGGGGGCTAATCACTTGGCATCTGTAATGCATAGTGAGCTCAAGCAGCCGGCGAGAGTGATGTTATTTCCCTTGGTTGGGATTTGTTACAATATTTCACTCTAAATTAAACGAATGGCAAACCATTTGCCTTGTTTTAAAGAAAATATGACAGTCACAACCAAGTTGAAAAGGGAAGGAACATCTAACTCCAGCTTACAAGCTGTACAAAAGCACGAGGGTTAATTGTTCATCAGGTTTACAAAAAAACACAGGTTGAAAAGGGCAACAACATCTAACTCCAGCACTGTTTTCGGCAGTCACAGTCAAATGGATCGGTCAGGTCCATAGAATAAACATCCTGGGTCGTAAAATTTACTGGATTATGACCACAATATGTTGTAAATAGAAGCCTGGCACGTTCAGAAGCTATTTTGCCCACCTGAAACTCCTTTTTTTGCTCTTCGACATACCCATCCATCAAAACCATGTTGCTGATAAACTTAAGCCTGATGGACAATAGTAATCTCGCATTCAGCAGGAAGAATGTGACAAATCTAGTGTTTGCACGGTTGGCTACATATCGTTCTAGCGTTATTGTCTTCAATCGAATCTCATGAGAAGTGAGAAAATCCCGATGCTTACTGATCCACCGATTGGTTATAACTTTCTTACCCCGTCCTGTTGCCTAAATAGACATGAAGATTGAAAACAGTTAAGGTCTAAAAAAAGAGTGTCGAAAGAGCAACATCTGAATGGTTAATTCTAGTACACTATATGCGGGCTTCCAATGTGCGTGAAATTATCACCTTTATATACAACTTCTCCAGACATGGAAAGCATTGCAGCAAGCCAATAATCTTGTTCAGATCCAAACTATTCATTTGGATATATAAGATCTTGACAGAATCCATCACCATTGATAGGCCATCCATGGAGAAACTCTTCATTGAGCATAGAACATAATATTAGTACAAAATGTATACTCCAAGATGACATATAACTCTTCATTGAGCATAGAATATAATCTTGTTAAAATGCAGCTTATGGTTACAAGTGTAGATGATAATATAAAGTACCTGAAGAACCGTGGAGCCAAACACCATATTGAAATGAGCACGGAGATCATGTATTACACCCAAGGTCTCCAGTTTAGGCACAGAGAGGACAGTTATTTGCAATGGTGAATAACTAGAATCAAGGATCAACCTTTGAAGTGAAGGGGCATCTTGGATGATGAGCTGCCTTCCGTCAAAAGAAATTCCAATTCTTACAAGGTTAGGCGACTTTATTTGGAGACAAACGATTCTAACTGTGAAAACAAGCACCAAGCACTCTAGGGCAGGGCAACTAGAGTGGATGATGCTATGCAATGAGGCCTCCGATATACGAACCCGCACAAGTGAAAGTTTCTTGAGAAATGGGAGTCGAAGGTTTAGTACCAGATTGTCTGGTAGGTAGCACAGCGCAAAGGTGGCGGTGTGGAGAGAGGAGGAAAACCGTGAGATGGACATCGGTGTTGAGGGAACAAGTTCATGGCGTTCGGTATGTGGTATGTGATTTCCAGGGGAATAGTAGAACTAAAGCAGCTATAGTTCTGTGAATTCAGGGGATTTCAGCCGGGCGTCCACCATGCAGGGCATGGTATGCTTGCTCAGGTAGCATGACAGGATGCAGAGGCTTTGAACGGAGCCCTGGTGGGAGGAGATGATGGCTCTGGGGATTTAAAAATCACTGAAGAGAGATAGCTGATGACAGACGAGATTAAGGGGCGCGGCGCGCCATAGAGGGCGCCACCGAATTGAGAGGACTTGGGTGTGGCAGCAATCCTTGGTGGGGAGAAGCGAGATGATCTCCCCAATGACGACGTCCGGGAGATCGCTGATGCAGTCGACCCGAGATTCTACGGGTTCCTGGGATCCGGTGGGGGCGGGGTCACTGCTTCTCCCCGCGTTGTCGGGTGCGGGATCTACAACAGGAGTCGCCGCTGGCGGGAGCCTCATCTTCTTTGCGCTGGGGTCAGCCGACTTCATTTTCCTCGAGGGCATCGCATCGCACTCACGGATTTGAGCAGAGTAACGAATAACGAGCCTAGTTGTAGTACGAGTGAAGAAGAAGGGGAGCTGGGATTTTTCTGCAGTAGTGAGGAAGAAGGGGAGCTGGGGTTTTCTGTAGGAGTGAGGTGAGGAATTTGGGGGTACGAGTGGAGCGAGCTGACGTGAGGTGGGTGGGAGTGAGGAGGAAGAACACCCACGTTTTTTGGGGGGCGGTGTGCTGGGTGTGAGTAGCGCCTCTCATTCAGTAAACATATGGGATTTTGAATTGATTTTACTATTTACTAGTGTGGATGGGCTGTTTTGTCTTGGGCCCAGAGAAACAATTACTACTAGTATAGTGGATACACTCTACAGCTACCCAAAAAAACAATTACTACTAGTACAGTGCAGACACTCTACCGCTTCTGGCTCCTCCTAGCTCATTGAAATGTCTCCCTCTACTTAATGCCGTTATACTTTTGTTCACCGACATGCGGGCTATGCAGCACGCGGGCCCAAATGCCATCCACCAAATTAGAAGGCAGTATGCAGGCGGAGAGTCACCCTGGTCGTAACGCGGTAGTAACGAGCCGCCGTATCACAAAACCCCACCTCCCCGCAGTCTAAGTTTGATGGATGAAGCAACCATCATTTCACTCTTCGCTGAATCCCCTTCTCCCTCACTGTCTTCAAGAAAGGCAACACTCGCATCTGCCATTGTTCTTGTCTCCCGACGAAGGGAAGGTAAGCGGATCTGTGATGTTGGTATATTTTCGTTCAGAGAAGAAAAAGTACTTTTGCAAAGCAGTAACCGATCCTCACTCTCTTTTTTGTTTCATTGTCATTGCGATTGTGTTTTCCTTTCAGTGGTCTCCTAGTATTTGTCAGTTTCATGATGGACCAAGGAGAACCAGGCAAAGATCTACCGATATTGGAGCAGACGCGGGAGGCTGATCCCCACGAGACAGAAAGCTCCAAGAAGATGGAGGCAGCCACCGAGCCGACCCCAGATACGCTCACGACCACTACTGAGATGGTCAACGCCCCGTTTGAGGTTACAGCCCCCATGGCACTGCAGGAGCAATTTTCCCCCTTCGAGGATGTGTCCGCCCCCCCCCCCTGCTGAGCTGCCCAAGGTGATTTTCTTCTTTGCCGATCTCGATTGTGGTTTTTCATCTAAGTATGTGGTGATTTATAATGCAAAATTTTATTAGCTTCAATGCCATGCTATACATAGTGGTTTAATAACTTGTGTTTCTTATACTAAAAAGTAATTTAGAATTTGTTTCTATTTCAATTTGAGCCCTGAAGCAGACAAGGATTGTGTGGTTGTACATGTCACTCGCTATGAGGCGGATGACCTGAATATATGCACTGGGAAAACAAAGTTCTTAGGCTGTTGGATCCTGGAAGCCATCTGCGGTTATACAAATGAAGAGTTGTATTCCAGCCTCACTATTGTCAGGCGTGTCATCCAGGGTGTACTGAAGCACAAGAAGTTCAAAGCTACTCCTTCGTTTGTGAGGCATATTGTTCTTGTCAAGCTTATGCAGGAAGATGATGTGGCATGCCTCCACAAACAAGTTTATCAGTGGCGAGGCCGCAAGGTTGTCTTAATGAAGGTTCACAGGATTGAGCTGCTGCGGGACGTCCTCGAAGATGTTCATGGCAAGGTCCGTCTTGTGTCTAACCTAAATTAGATCGAGGCATGAAATAGTTGCCCCAGCTAGTGTTTAATAGTAGTTTGGATTGTGTCTAATTATCTGAACCTTGCCTGTTATCGACCCCTCTGGGGCTAGCACTCTATTTGAATCCGTCTATGGGAACTGCTGCTACTTTTGTGTTGGTGCTACCCGACTTGTAAGCAGTTGTGGCATGGTGCTACCCGACTTGTAAGCAGTTGTGCAAAACACGACACATTGGCTCAGCTCGCTTCAACACTAGGCTATCGACCAACTAACAATCAACAATCTGCTATCTGACATATAAGCAACTATGTATCTTGTTACAGTGGTTCATGCAGTTAACTGAGGCCACAATGTAAATTCCAAACGTTCACATGCTAGTCCAGCGCTCATGTGGAACACTCACATTAAACTCGTCTTCATAAAAAACTTGAAAATCATAAGTTAAGCAATTTTATACATCTCAATGATTCATAGAACATAACAAACATATACTAGTTCATAGCAAAAGACAAAGTTGTGAGAAGGTTTACAAATCAGGAAAAAACAAGCAAGGCTTCTTTGAGCAAAGGGCCTCCGGCAGGCTTAAATTTCCTGGAGTTCACTCTGGTTTTTTCTTGTTTCCACCATCCAGGGTTAGGTTCTGTTATTCCAGAATAACTAATTATAATTGTGGTCTCAGCTGGAATGCTGAACTGAACCATGCAGTGTACTGACCAGGTGAAATTCTTGTGCATTCCACTAAATTTAAGCACCACTATTTGCAGAAGTAAGCAGACCGCAATGCCTCTTGTCCGCGCACCTGTCCAAAAAATCATCGTGCAGCCGTGCTAGCTAGTCCTCGGTCCATGGATGAACTGGTAGAAAGTGCATTCCGGACTAGGATGTAGTTGTTTTCGCTCGTCCCTGCACTGCAACCAGGAAGTAAAACTTACGAATCAGCTTCTTTTAGATTGCGTTGGTCATTCTACCTTAGTTACTACCAATGTAGGAATACCTTGAAGACTGGAGGTTAGAGGACGGCAACGAGGAATAGCCATCTCATTTTGTGCAGTTCTACTAAAACTGAGGTGTGTGCTTTTGATTGTGCAGATAGAAATGATACGGAGACAGACATCCAAAAATGATATGGAGACAGACATCCCTGTTTGCGCAAATACGAAATACGGTTACTTAAATAGTGACAGATATTTGCAGTGGCGTATGATTAACAACAACATCTATTGTGTTATAGTTGGCACTAGATTGATAGTATGAAGAGTCCTTAAGTAAGTAGCATCACATCACATCAACAATGCCACTAGATTAACATGTAGAACAATAGCATTAGTATTACTGTCATGAGAGTACCACATGATTAGTAAATGTGCAATCAAATTTGTGCAGTTCCACTGGGATGAAGCAATGTTAGCGGTGTGAGATTTAAGTGTACCTGCAAAACCACAATTCATGGGAAATAAAGCAAGATGGAAGCACTTCATAAAATGATGGTGGCATTGCTTCAATTTATCGACGACACTAGACCATTACTTATAGTGACATTAGGTGGCATTGCTTAATGCTTCATGTGATTTTACATTAACGGTAGCGATATGGGCGTAGGGACAGCAGGGGCATAAAGTGGTGAGGCAGATGTGGCTGCCGAGAGCGGCAAACACTCAGGTAGCATGTCTGCATTTGTCCAATTTTTTATCTCCTCGGGGACATTTTCCTATGTGAGCATAGGAAATCTAGACCTGCTCATTCTCATTTGCATTGTCCCCCAACACCCGTCACTTTCTTTCCTTTTTCAACCAAGATATAGGTCCACTTCCCCCCACCCTTCACCATCCACCATGCTTTCTTTGTCTTTTCAACCAAGAGACCGGTTGGGTAGCCAGTATCTACTAATTTCCCCCGTTTCCTCTTAGAACCAAGTCCTAGATTCATGCTACATCTTTCCCACTTTCTTCCCTGTTTGAACCAACTCTTAGAGTCGACTGTATGAACTAGCTTTACCTCTAATAATAGTAAAAGTCTAGGTGTCTTTGGAACAGCAGACAGAAGTATAAAAAGATCCACACGAAGGGAGCTGGGGCAGTAGAGCAAGGCAGGTTTCGAAGGAATATATACCTGAGGGTCGTCGGCGTGTGGCAAAGACGGAGTCGGGAGGCTGCATGTTGGCCACAATACCGCAGGAAGGAAGAAGGGGTCGGAGTCCCTCCCGAGCCGGCGCTCTCTCCAAGAGAACGACACGGCCGCCGATCAGGACGCGCGGGCAGCCGTCTCCTCCCTCGCCGCTAACGATAGCGTGAATGATGCACCTACACCCCTTCCCTGGTTGAGGTTGTCCGGCCAGATTTGTGACCAGCCGTGAGCTGAGAGAGAGTGTGGCCACCTATGTCTTACTTAGATCTGGAGAGCATGAGAGAGTAAACGAGACGAACCCTAGTAAAGCAAGCGCTAAGGCTCCTCCTTATATATATAGTGGAGTGATTTTGTTGTACCAGCTTCAAAAAATGCACTCCTACGTGTACCCGCGAGTGGGTGTGAGAGAACTAGTGCGTGCGTGCACCGCTTCTCTTCATGAGAGTACAATATACTATGCCCAAAGAACTTTCGCCGCAAGACTAATAGTATAAGTGTGTGACGTGTGAGCTAAAATAAAATGTGAGCGACGTCTTTTGTTTTTTAGAAGTTCTGAGGGTAGGGTGTGAAGAGCATATATGTGCGTCACCTCGACCTACAGATAGACGGTGGGTGTGATGTGCGAGTCTACGAGAGGACTCGGGAGAGTCATGACTTGTGAGGGTGCGTGTGCGTGAGAGAGAGGGGACACGTATCAATGCAATGCATGTGTCCGTAAATCATTTTCTGACAAACGTTCGCCACAAGCCTTTTCCCAACGAACGCCGTAAGAACCGTTAGATCGGCATCCGACAGTGTCAGTTTTGCCATGTCATTTAACAGAACAGGCACTCCTCCTACACACAAATCTTCCACGTGAGTGTTAGCAACTGCCGTATGATCCCTCCGTTCTGAAATGCAGTGCATATAGCTTTATTGAAAATTCGAACCTCGCAAACTTTTACCGAGTTTTCGTGTACCAAATTGCACATGTAGAATACCCTTATATATCATTTCATTCATCTTCGAGAGGTAACTATAAAGATGGGGGAGGAGTCTACAAAGAAAGACCACTGTATCACCCGCAGCAATTTCAACCATCCTTTGGTGTTGAGGAATATCATAGGAACTCCATATGATATGATTTTTATAGGATTTTTTTCCTTTAGAGCCAATTGGTTCATAGGAATAGATTCATATACTCCACATTTCAAAGGAAATAAACATGATATCATTTCTATAGCTTTAGAGCCACTTGGTTCATATGAATGGATTCCTATACTCCCTTAATTTGAAAGGAAAATAAACGTTAGCGTATATTCAATAGAAAAGTTCCTATGATATGAACCAAATTACATCTCTTTTCTAATCCCTCCTCTTTGGAATTGAGATACATGTCATCTCTAGATTCAATAGAAAAGTTCCTATGATGTGAACCAAATGACATCTCTTTTCCAATCCCTACTCATAGGAATTGAGATGCTCCATGTCATCTCTTTCCCTACAACTTCCATGTATACATCTTCTATTCCTAAATAGATAGTACAACCCAATAGTAGCTTTTTTTCCAAAACATGCAACTATGGCACAAGAACTATATAGTGTGCCAATAACTTTGAATGATGGTCGCTGGATGAAGCTAATCCGACAGTGCAGACATGGAAAATCTGAGCACTACTGGCAGTTGGATATCATCAACATTCCACCAGATTTGCCACATGTCCAATTTACAAGACTCCATGGTTGAACTTAAGCATAATGCACAAACCTCAAAACACAAGCACTTCTCCTTTGTTCTAGAATCTTCTGTATCATAATTGATTTTTTTCAAAATGAATTGCAATTATTTGTTTTTTACTTGATGATTTACAATGCACAACCCCATGAATCTTAACATTTTTATAAAACTAATTGATTTTGAATGAGATGAACTATAAGAACTAAACGAACATCTACATCATGCATATATGACTCAAAGCTTTACATGCTATAGTGTGCATTTATTCATAATTTGGTTTCAAAAGCTCATGCGTTCAATGCATGTGTATCTTACTAGTTTTGAGTAGAGTAGCAAATTTCACGCGGCCCCGAGAATATCAAAATGTAGGGCCCATGCATCATTACCTTTCGGTCGAACCTACGTCCATAATTGTTTCTACGTACTATATCTCCACTGGTCCCTGAACCCAAAATGCTGCCTCGTTCCCGTAAAACCAAGCGGCCCACACATATTTAAGGCGTCGACTCGAACCCGTTTACTACGACGTGGCCCTGCACGCCGTAGTACTCCTACAAACCCTACTGCCGCACTCATCATCAGTTTTCTTCAAGAGGACGAGGGAGAAGCCGATTTGTAGTGGAGGCGCTTTCAAAAAAAAGATCTATAGTGGAGACCCCTACCCTAGGGTGCCCTAGGTAGGTGCCGCATGCATCATTATTTTCTCTTTTCTTTACGCTCTTGCACCCTAGAGTGAAATGATGGTTGCTTTGTCCATCCAGCTTAATGCGGGAAAGGTGGGGCTTTGTGATTTGACCCCTCATCGCTCATTTTCTACTACTGCGGCGCTACGACCGGGGTGCCTCCAATTCCAACCGCTGCTCCGAACTGTAATTTGGTGCATCGCACATGGAACAAGACGGTGGATGAGCCACATGTCGGCCAAAGGGGTCCTGTTAAGTGTGTCGCCATTTCGTGTGCGGACTGACCCTGCTTGAGTTGCTACGCCAACACGACAGGAGCAGCCTACCACTTGGTTTTGCTCCTTGGTGAATCCCGACTATATTGATCTAAAAAGATACGTGATGAACTACCCTCTCCGTCTCGGTTTTCTATTTTTAGGTGTCTCGGTTTATAGACGTGCACGTAGTTCTAGGTCATCCATTTGACTAACTAAATATGAGTTACTATGTCACAAAAAGTATATCATTGGATTCTTAAGCGGATGTAGTTGTATTTAAAAGTCGAGGGCGGGGCTTTTCCTACGCGGTAGGCGGGGCAGTTCTGCCTAGTCGGTTCAACAGAGATGCGAGAAGATGAGGGAGTAGGCTGCTGCAAATGTAGGGCTGTGTGATTAGACAATGAGTTACTGCTGGACAGGTGGGGCCCCGTGATTTGAGTTGCCATTATCATTTTAACTGCCGCGCTACGATCGGCGTGAGCCTCCCGATTCCTAACCACCTCCATACAGGTGCCTCTCCCAATGCTCCACCATGTAGTAGAGGCTGGCTCTTGCATGAGAGCCCACTTATCCACTTTTTCCTTGCCTCTCTTTCCTCCACATATGCAAAAATGCCATGTAAAGCGCACTATTGTACTTACTTGCTCCTACAGGTGCTAAGCTTGCCACATAGGCGTAAAGTTTGATGTGGCAAGTTAATCAAGAAGAGAGAGACTAGTTTGGTGACCCAAGGAAGAAACGGTGCTAAGCACGTGTACCTAGGTGAAAAGACAATTTTGAGTCTATAGCTAATTAAATGAAGCAAACTTAGCAACAAAAAACTAATAAGCACACCATTTCATTGGAAGAGGTCACTCCTTGGCAAATGCAATAAATACTACTCCCTCTGTCCCATAATATAAGAACGTTTTTGGCACTACACTAGTGTCAAAAACGTTCTTATATTATGAGACGGAGGGGTGCGAAGAAAGAGATAGAGAGAAGTAGAAAAATACACTTATAGCCAACCTTATAGCTAACCTTGTTGTAGTATGAGTGACTAAGTGATGACTATGTATGACATGCCAACATCAGATAGCCTAACACACCGTGTTAAATCTCCAAGGGCGCGACCGCGCGAGCGATGGTCGTGGTAGGTGCGACCATGATACGGGCTGCTGGTAGCCCTTGGATCTGAGATCAAACGGTCTCATGCTAAGTTGCTGAAAATTTGCAGAATAATCCTCCAGGATAGGATATTCACCCATAGGTCTAGAATCATGCCATACAACCGTTCGATCTCAGATCCAATGGCTCTCGGAAGCCCGTATCATGGGAGAATGGAAAGCCACTACCCTGCCGTTGGCATGCTGGCAGTTCGTTCCTACTCGTCCCCGCACGTCCTTTAATATGACGGCGATTCGCTCCTAGTCGTCCCGTCCTTTCATATTACGGCAGTTCCACTAATCCTAACCCTCCTCCCAAATCCATGGCATCCAAAATCTCCATGATCGGCGGTGAGTACAAGGTTAGAACCATCACCGGCGATGAGTTCGACGTCATCTACACCCGTTATTCCGCGATGGTGAAAGGATGCCTTTCTCGCTTCAGACGCATGTTTGAAAACTCAAATGATGAGTGGGTCGCTGGGCTAGATGTTGAGTATACCACGGTCCTGGGACGAGAGAAGGATCTAAAGGACGAAGAGAGGAAGAAGCCCGCCGTGATCCAGGTTTGCGTGCATGACTTATGCTTGGTCTACCACATATGCAATGCCAACGTTGAATGCCTGGATTTTAAGAACTTCCTCAAGAGCAACCTAGTCAAATTCGTTACTGTAGACTTTATGAACGACAAAGAAGTCCTGGGTCGGATAGGCCTAGTTGTAGGCAATCCCTTCGACCTCCAGAAGAATCAGCTGCTGCCCTCCGGTTGCCAGCCTTCAATGCTGACCCTGGCAGGAGCCATGGTTCATCCTTCGTATGGTAAACTAGAGAAACCTCATTACATGTTTCATCGTCATGCATGGCAGCGGAATGTACTAGATATAGACCACATCCACTATACTGCAATGGATGGCTACCTTTGTTTCAATATCTACAAGGGTTGGATGAAGAGCAAGAGCCAAGTGTGCGGTTCAAGCAAATAAGTATCGGCCAAGAGGAAGAGGGACAAGGACGAAGTCGAGGACATGGATGAGGACTCCAAGTGAGTAAGGTGTCAGTATCGTTGCTCATGGTGGTTCTAATGCAGTGTCTACCAGATTAGTTGCATAGTTTAATTTCAGGTGTGCTTAGTTTAATTTGAGGGGTGTGTTGTGCTGAGCCCCCAGCAGAACTATGTTATGTTTCTTCTCGTTACTTTAACTCTTCAGTATAGCCAGTTAAATTCTCAACCTAGAACGACGTGCATGCCAGGTAAACGGATATGGAGGAAGTATGGTAAAAATGAGGTGATTTTATCGAGCGATCGGCGGGGGAGCATGGCCTGTCATGCGGGCCCACGTGTCATGATGTACCAAGGCGATGTGCGTGTCCCTCTTGAGGCAGAAGCAATACTACGTGGTTTGAGATGATGGTGAACCAAAGTGTGAAATAATCATTGCTTCGTCCGTCTGGGAAGGTGCGGCATTGTGATTTGACATCTCATTGCTCATTACTACTACTGGGCCGGTACGAGTGGGGTGCGTCCCCACTGCTGTTCTGCACTGTTATTTGGTGCTTGACACGTCGACCCGGTTGCTATATGTCCCACATGTCGGTGACAGGAAGTACAGAATTCATGAAAGGGAGCATCGACGGAGGAGTATACTACAGAATTCATGAAAGGGAGCGACTTAGTTTTAGAAAAATCTGTTTTTACGGAGTACGTACCCACTAGGGTTTATAGGGCTCATCTAAAAAAAATTGGTTTTTCCGTTTGATATGTCTCAATTCTACTACTAGTAGTAGTACCATTACATGTTGGATTTTGAGATGCGTTAGATCACCCGATGCAAGCAGTGTCAAGACGAAACTCACCAATGCATGTAGAAGTTCATGGAAATTTAGTGGTCATTCATGCATTCGATCTAATTAATGCCTCAGTAAACATAACTTCTTGAGAAAAACGAGCGTACGAATTACTTGTGCAAACTACGAAATTAATTCGACCACTCACTGTCTACCTTGGTTGGAGATATTTTGAAATTGAGCCATAAACTAGAAAGGAGGGAGTAGTAACTTTTGTCTCTATTACTATTTGTGGCCTTGTATAGATGCAAAATGTATTTTTTATAGTGGCCTTGTATAAGTAAATGGAGGGAGTACTAAAGGACATATATATTCCAAAAAATATGATAATCGCTCTAACCAAGGTACGTAGTAGGGACGAGGAGTAAACGGAGGGAGTAGTAAAATTTTCTCCTCGTCCTGCGAGCCACCGTGCGCGTGGGCGAGGGAGAGGGCGTAAGGCATACAGTAGTAGTAGTAGTACTACCACTACTACTCGTAAGCAAGCTTCACCTCATCCTACGAGCCACCGCGCCCGTGGGCGGGGGAGATGACGTACTAAGCAAGCTTCTCCTCGTTCTGCGAGTTGACGGGACACATCAAAAGTACTCCAGTGTATAGAGCCTTGCCTCTAAGGTAGGCCCCACATGGTTTGCCTCTTTTTTGACATAACACGTCAACTCGCAATTTATTTGTTCACCCGTGGTAGACCATCCTCAGTCCGCCAAGTGGACAACCAATACACGTGGCAAATTACCATGTGGGCTACCTTTTCGTACAGAAATGAGCTCCACCGTGTACCCGCGCGGGTGTGGTTGGGAAAGAGACGGGAGTACATGCGCCGTGCGTGCACCTCTTCTCTTCGTGCATGTCCCCCACCTACGTGGGTGTGTGTGAGAGAGATACAAACCTAGACATAATGCGCTGTCCATCCCCATGCCTCCGCCCAGTCCGACCACCAGTCACCACCACGCCCCACTCCTCCTCACCTTATCTCTCATCTTTCTCCCTTCATTTTTATATACAAGGGGCCACTATCAAAATTACAATTTTCAAATATACAAGGCCACTAACACTAATCGATGCAATATTAATGGTGTTTGCCTCGTGGTACTAGAAAAGGAGGACATTAATTATCCCTTGCATGCAAGGTTGGAAAAAGCGGTAGGCGTAAGAGAGGCGGTTGGCCTTCGCCTAGTGCCTAGGCGGTGCCTAAGCGCCCTGGGCGGGGCCTAGGCAGTAATATAGTTTTTACTCGTAATGTGTTTTTGGTTATTATATGGGTGTTGATATTAGTTGAGGGCATATAAATAAGTTAATTACCATCTACTGCCATTGGAATATAACCCGTTTGGCATGTCATTGCAGTATGTGGCATGATTTCCTGCTTGGGTAGGCAATTCCTTGCTTTCCCTGCCTAGACCTCCATTTATGCCCTAGGCGAGGCGTTTGGCCATTGCCTAGCGCCTAGGCGTGCCTAAGCGCCTCCTAGGCACTACCTTTTCCAATAGATCTTGAATGCATGTGGGAGTTTGTAAAAAATGCATCTTGATGTTCCGTGCAAAGCACAGACATATTGCTAGTCCATGAAAACAACACATGGCAAAATTCCACGGTGAACAAGGGATTAGAATCTGTTGGGAGGGGTTGTTTGGATCTTGCCCGGGGTAGCCAAAATATTGGCGACCCTTTTGTCCACCGGTGCCTTTGCCACCGATGAACGAGGAATGGCTCGGGTGTTCATGCATCCTCCAGCATGCACGTTGGAGACGAGCTCGCACGAGCTGTGTTTTTTTGTCCCACAACACCGCCCGAGCCGCCCGCAGACTGTCCGACGACCCGCAAATTACGCCATCCAACCGTAGCCGCACACATTATGACAGCAACTCAACCAACCGGACGAAATTCACGCAAACACGTAGACAAACTGATATTTCATATAAACAACGACGGAAATCATATAAAATACCGGATTTTCATACAAACATGACATATTTCATTACATTCAAATGAACTACGTGGTGCTAGTTCTGGACAACACTTGTATATAATAGCTGGCCTAAATGGTTACCCACTGATCGATTTGTGTTCCTCATGTCCGGTAGCATGATCACCAGACTGCCGGGAGCCCCAGAGGTATATGCTTCAGCGCATAGGACGACTCGCTTCCCCACTGCCCAACTGATATCATTGGCTGATGCCGAAGATGATGGTGGTCGGCACCGGTTCGAGTTCATCACCGGCCACTACTTCGCCATGGCCGGCACCGGCTCGAGTTCATCCTAACATTCCCCTCTTCCGTGGAGCCCATGCATGGTCGGCGAAGGTCCTCGCAGCAAAAGGATCCGGCAAGACACCTGCTATGTATGCCGGCGTCGCCTCCGCGGTGGCCTTCATGGGACCCAAGCGGCGACGGCCTCCCGTGTTCTACTTCTCCTCGATGATGGCGGTGGACGCGGAGGTGCTGGCCACTGACTTGTCACTCTCCGTGCACCCAGCTTCTGTCGCTGCTTGCATGGCACGGCCACTGGCATGGGAGTCTCGGCCACTGAAATGGGAGACGCGGTATGAGGCGGTGGCGTGGACGGCAGTAACGACGCCCGTGCGCTGCTCCTCATCGAGCTGGCCTAGAGCGGCGAGTTGCTGAACCGCACGCTGGCTTGGGGCGACAACTGGCTCCGTCGGGCAAGGGAAGGGAGGTGGATTAGCAAGCTTCATAGCTCGTATCCGGCGGGCTACCCAGCCGGCTTGGATGCGGAATAACTACTCTTCTAAGCTATTGTAAGAGTGGACAAAATGGGGAAGGAGGAGATAGGGGAGTGGCAGAGGTGTGCGATTCTTGGCCGGCGTTTGGCCTCGTTTAAATAGGAGATTAAATAGATGGCGGACGGGAGGAGATCGGCCCGCATTGTGTTTAATGCCGGCTTGGTCATGAATGGAGGTGTGTCCAGAGTGGGTTTCTCGGCTTCCACACGGGGTGGTTTCATGGAGGCGTTTGAATGCGGCAAGGAGGTGTGTTCAGCCGGGCATGCAGCGAGTGGCGCCCTCGACCCAGACCTAGGACATCACGCCGCTCTTCCACTGGCGTGTGGGCTCTTTGGGTACATGGCCTGCATGTCAGTGACCCAACGCAGGCAGCGCACAGCAGAGGAACCTTTGCTGGGCCAGGGCGGTCAGAAGCGGGCATTTCATAAATTGATGATTGTTCAATGAGTGTGACGTCATATTTTTCATGTAGATAGGCCTACTATGTTGATAGCCCGTTCGATACATTGTGATTCATAAAGACCGCTGCAAACATCAATGTTCTGCTTATCACAGATAAGATTGATTAATACCCGTAATAATGCATGTCCTTAACAAAGGGTGCATGCACGTATAGGTTGAGCGTGTGTCTTGCGTCATGTGCTGTGTGCATGCAGGCGTGCGAGTGTTGCGTGCGTGCAAGGGTACGTTTCAGTGTTGCATGCATGGGTGTGTACGTGCGTGTGTTCGTGAGTGCATGTATACGTGTCAGTGTTGCATGCCTGCATGCGTGCGTGTGTAGGTTATGTGTACTTGTCAGTGTTGCACGCCTGCATGCGTGCATGTCTTGCGTGCGTGCATGTGTATGTGCGGGGTGAGGCTACACGTCAGTCGACTTACTTTTTCATCTCTGGTCATTAGATTTTCCAGCCATTGGATACGAAATCAAGGGCCTCCAGTTTATTATCAAATCCACCCCCCTGAGCCGCCAGCACCACCGGCCAAACCGCCGGCCCCCGGCGCCCGCGGCCGGCCCGCCGCCACGCTGCCCCGCCCCCCCGAAACCACTCCCCACCGCCGGTCCGCCGCCGCACCGGCCATCCCTCTAGGCCCCCGCCCGAGCTTTTTCTCCAGCGATCCCACCCCCGCCACCAATCAACGCCCCCACCCTGGGACTGCCAACCAGAGGTCTCACGACTTTGAATACCCACCGACCACTAATTTATTACCATTTCTGTCCTTCATATACGCCTGACGGGTGGGCCCTATGGTAATGTGCGCTGCTGAATGTGGACCGTTTGATCATTGATCATGTATCAACAATTACGAGTGTATGGTGAGCCAGTGACGTATGATCACCCTAAAGCTCCTATTTTAAACACATATAGACTCAACTACATTTCTTTCTTTCATATACGGGCTGACAGGTGGGCCCCACGGTTACGCGCCCCGATGGTGCAACACTAGTTGCGCCGCGTGGAACGTTTCACTGGTCAATTGATTGTGTCATCAACAAAATACGGAGTTGTACGGGTGAGCCAGTGACCGTATAATCATGACATGTATTTGTTTAACATGGTACAGACACAAGGGCTCATATATACGTGCAAGCACTCACAGCTATAAGCGCACACACGCGGACCCTACCCCTATGAGCACCTTCGAGAGAGTGGGCCAGCATATATGACCTTGACATTTTACAAAGTCACCATAGGTGCCTCGTAGTCGAGTGGAACGTCTCCTCCTACTGAATGCATATCGCCGGAAAATAGTGAAATTAAGACAGGATAAATGCGAGCACTGGGACTTTAACCTTGGTGGGCTCGAGAAACCACTGTCCTCCTAACCATCCAACCACATGTTGGTTAGCATGATAAAATGTATGTGGTGACCGTGATGAGCTTATTCTGAAGTCCAGTGACCATATCGTGCTTTCGCTTCAAATACAATGACCGTAAGTGTCGTTAATAAAATACAGAGCACACATCAAATGCAAAGTCCACCTGTGTCATCAACAAAATATGGAGACGCATCGTGAGCTAGATATCGTTGTACTATTGTATATGCTTATTTTCTTAGTGGCCGATTGCGTGTGTGGTGTGTTGGGCACATCATTTCTAGTTGTGGTGGGTCAACATGAAGACTCATGGGTCGGTTCCATCCTGTGCCACATATAGGTTGGACCGAGACGCGTTATATGAAGACCCATGTGGAGGACTCGGCGTACAACACGAAGCTACCAGAGTCGCGGAGGACTCTATCCCCACTTGTGATAAGCTAACTATATATGATTTGTAACCCTAGGCCCCCAGTATGTTATAGAAGCTTGGGGGCTAGTTCGTCGATAGTATACACACACACACAATGCCTGGTATTCACGTGTACTTTGTACACACCCCTATCACTAATATACAGTACCAGGAGTAGGCTCTTTCTTCAACTGCAAGGGTCCAAACTAGGGTAAAACTTTGTCTCGTATTACCATCCAGCCTAACAGTCAGGGATATCCTACCGAATGATATGATGAAATAATATCTGCCAACTACTAAGAGAGAGGTGTGTCTGGGTGGGGGGGCAGTGTGTGCGAGAGATGCCTAAAGATAATGTGTGTGCTGGAGACACGTAGGAACATATATGTGCATATAGAGGGCTAGTAGAGACCGTGCATGTGTATATATGCATGTGAGACAAATAGTGTTTTCCAACTGAGATTAGTGAAAAGAGTGGTACACAGTAGTCAGAAAGAGACAGAGAGAGAAATAGAGAGAGCATGTGCATGAGACACCCCGACACCCTGAGAGAGATCGTGAGCATGTGTGAAAGAGAAATGCCGATGCATATAAAGTGTGTGCACTTATGTGTTAGATAGAGAGATATATAACGCGTTTGTGAGAACGGGCCGAGGCATAGTGCATCTACATGTAAAAGGCGGTTCTACGCATTAAATTAAAATATAAATGGCATTATTATTTTTGGATAAGATCATGAATTTTGCAAATTGCGTATGGACGAAAATCGGTCTATTAGACACCCATATTCTATTGAATTCTAGCATTTGCATGTGTTTATTTCATATTATCGATCCATAGAGAGAGAGTGGTTTGAAATACAGGCAATGGATGCTTTTGCAATTCATATATAAACATTAATTAGTGCACTCCATGTTGTTAGTGTGAAGCACTTTATACATTTGTCACTTGCATGGATACATTCCAAATTGCTAGCTATGAAATAGAATACATGTCGAATTCAACATAAAGGGGGTTTCGAAGATTCAAATTCATAGGAAGTGCATTCATCTATTTGAACCCGAGATAATGGCATTTGTAAATTAGATGTAAAAGGGGCATCAATCTTTGTTGTGAGTTTGAACATGCTATATATATTCATACGCATATCTAACTTTTTTTTGCAACCAAGGAGATTATATCTGGAACCATGCATGAACTGAGGTAAGTTGCATATTTTTTAATATATACTCGTGTACAATATATATTCAAATGTACCCCCTCCATTCAAAAATAATCATAGCTTTAGGATTTTCAAGAGTAAAGATTTGTGAAGTTTGACAAATCCTGAAAGTTCAATTCAAGAGAACCGAAAACATTGATGCTTCTGCTCCAAATATTGAACGAAGCACCAAATAGGCTTGTGGTCACCCGAAACCGCGCGAGACTAATGTTTGGTGGTAAGAAATTACTGTCCTGACTCTGGCCCGTGTAGCCTATCGGCCCGATGTCCAAAGGTCTAAACCGGGGTAGGTTTGTAACTTCACCAAGACGCTAGTCTCAACTACCTCCGAGAAGCATTCATATGCCGTGGGCGCCTAAACACCCATGTGCTCGGCCAAAATCTATCCCGCCCACATTTGGGACACCTGAGATTACTGTCCTACCCCCAACCCGCAATATGTCCGAAATTTTAGATGGGGGAAAAGTTTGTAACTTTCCCCAAATTTCAAACAAGCGCGTCTCAAACGGAAACATTGTTCCCCCTTAGTTCCCCGCCTCCCTCTGTTTCCCCATTCATACTCCATGGGCGCCAAAACACCCTCTCCACCAGCCGCGAAACCCCAGCCTCCTTCGTCCTCCACCCCATAGCGGCCAATCCACCGCCGCACTCCTCCATCACACTGGAGCCGGTACCCCGACGTCGTCGTCCAATGCAACCGCAACCACAACGCCCTCAAGGACTTAGCAGCTGAAGCCGAGGCAGAGCTGCCTCCACGACGCCGACACCGACGTGCGCTGTACCAGAACCACTCCGACCATGCCGTCCTGCGCCTCATAGCTGCCGCTCCACTGTCGTAACCGTCCACTACACCGGAGCTATTCCCGCTACACCGTCGTTTGCCGCTTCAGATCTGGTTCCCCGCCGCCGACAGACGACCACCACACCACACTCAGCAACTTGGCCATGGGTTCGTCCAAGGCTCCACCATCTTGCACAACTTCTCGTTTCGAGCGAACCACAAGAAGATCATTGCATAAACAGAAGGAGGACACAACACTGCCAGCAGAAAGAGGTACTCCTCTTCCCTTATTCGTGCAAATCTTACGTCTCTGCACACACCGTATTCATCCCACGAAAGAAACAAGTTGAGCGCTTCTTATTGCATCTTCTTTGTGATACTAAATGCACAAGGTTTCCTCCCTTTACTATTTCACCTTTGCTAGAGGTCAGTAGCCCGCTTGGATTTCAATTTAGGGTCAGTCGAACCGCAATTAAAAGAAGCGGCACCCGCCTAGGCGCGTGAAGCACCTAGTCCGCATGTTCCCCAGGGAAGCGGCACATCGGTGTCTATCATAGGGGTGTGGGGTGCAAGAGCTACTTGCGCCCGATATGGAGGTCGGCAGGGCTTGAATGGATGACCGGGGGTGGTGCCAAGCACGGCGGTGCAGTGAGGTCGAGGGGAGGGCCCAGGCAGGGTTGGAATACTGGGCCGGTGGTCATTGGCGTTTCGAGGAAGATCGTCAACACTGACTGGCTAGAGGTAGATGAAGGCGATCTGCCCGTTCTTTGTACATCGGACAGTGCAGAAAAAATGGACCTACCTAGTTGTTTTCAGTCGACTGTAATTTTCATAGAATCCTGTAGTAATTTAGTGTGCCATGCATGTTTTAGAGCTATCACATGTCTCCCATCATTTCTTTCTCACTGACCTGCTATCTGCTACCTTTACAATGTACTAATTGTGCACACACTTCACCCATACTCACACTATTGTTTTTTTATGCATGGGTATTTCAGACTCTAACGCAGTGTTGATGAATGCAGAAAAGAAAAGACAGAAGTCGCTCCAGTGTAATTCGAAGATAAGCACTAAGCATTTCAGCGCTCTAATGGGTGCAGTGTCAGCAGTTGGAGACAGTAAACGTAGCTCTGCAGTTGATGATCTCAATTGCCACACACAACCATCCCAGGTGCTTGCTTTAACTTCGCGCTGTCAAATGTGGTTGCATGTTGCATATGGTGTCTAGCTTGTATTGCTTCCAATTTGGTTAAATTGCATCTGCTTACTTTACACATTATACCTTTGATAATGACATGCCTTCCTGTTTTTGATACATACTACATATGTCTATTAACCATGTTCGTACATCAAACTAATGCTCTTTTGTATCCCTCGTCAATCACTTATGATGAGACAGTCACCCGAGTGGGTTACTGTGAGACGCCCTACTCGTTTAAAGAGTGCAGTGTCATCCTCCCCACATGATTCTCAAGAAACAGCAAGGCTAAATGAAGATAGTCAACGTAGCTCTCTAGTTGATCACCGCAATTCCCCCACACCACCATCGCAGGTGCTTGCTCTTACTTGGCAGTGTGATATGTGGTTGCATGTTGCATATGGTGTCTACCTTGTAATGCTTCTAATTAGGGTAAATTGCATCTGCTTAGTTAACACATTATACCTGTGAATATGACATGCCTTCCTGTTTTTGGTACATACTACGTCTTTCTATTAACCATGTTCTTACATCAAACTACTTTTCTTGTGTATCCCTCATCAATCACTTCTGACGATACACCTTCAAGTTGACAGTGTAATATTGGTTGCATCTTGCATATCATTTCAAACATGTATTGCCTCTAATTTGTTGAAGTGCCACTTATAATGAGACACATCTAACTTGGTAGAGTGATTTTGGTTGGATCTTTCATATGGTGTCTAGATTGCATTGCTTCCAATTTGTTGAAATGCCTTCTGCTTAGCGTTTTTCATACATATTCCATCCTCCTACAATGTGGTTGCCATACATAAAAGTTGTGTTCGTCAGTATCATGCATCAACGAATTTGGAAGTGCGAATTTCATTCCTTTTTCTTGTGTGTTTACTTGACAAGGCAAAATCTGAAAGGACGAAGGCACGGAATGATGGTGGTCCTCTGGAGCAACCGAAACAGATGATCTCTGCAGATTCTCCTGCTACTCGTACTGCAGTGCTAGTTCCAAATCTCATCTCCCCTACTCCACAACCCAAGGTGCTTGCTCTAACATGGCAGTGTGATATCTGGTTGCATGTTGCATATGGTGCCTAGCTTGTATTGCTCCTAATTTGTTAAATTGCATCTCCTTAGCTTACACATTATACATGTGAATATGACACGCCTTCCTGTTTTTGGTACATACTACATCTGCCTATCACACCATGTTCTTACATCAAACTACTGTTCTTGTGTATCCTGCATCTATCGCTTATGATGAGACAGTCACGCGCGTGGGTTAATATGAGACGCACTACTCTTATAAAGAATGCAATTTCATCCTCTCCACATGATTCTCAAGAAACAGCAAGCCTAAATGAAGATATTGAACGTAGCTCTGTACTTGAAGACCGCACTTCCCCTACACCACCATCACAGGTGCTTGCTCTAACTTCGCAGTGTGATATGTGGTTGCATGTTGCATACGGTGTCTAGCTTGTAATGCTTCTAATTAGGGTAAATTGCATCTGCTTAGTTTACACACTATACCTGTGAATATGACATGCCTTCCTATTTTTGGTACACACTACATCTATGTGTTAACCTTGTTCTTACATGAAACTACCTCTCTTCTGTATCCTGCATCAATCACTTACGATGAGTCACCTTTATTCGTTGCATATTGCATATTATTTCTAGCCTGTTGCCATGTATTGCTTCTAATTTGGTCAAATACATTTGTTAGGGCACCCTTTTAATTTGGCAGAGTGATATTGGTTTCATCTTTCATATGGTTTCTAGCTTGCATTGATTCTAACAAGTTCAAGCACCTTGTGCTTAGTTTACACTTTATACATCATACATGTCAATATGTCACGCCGTCCTGTTTTTCATACATATTCCATCCTCCTATCATGCGGCTGCCTTACATGAAAGTAGTGTTCGTCAGTATCATGCATCAATGAGTTCTGAAGAGCAAATTTTATTCCTTTTTCTTGTGGGTTTGACTTGACAAGGCAAAATCAAGAAAGAGGAAGGAAAAGAGTAAGGAAGGCGATGATGGTGGTCCTCTGCAGCAACGTAAACGGAGCATCTGTACCGATTCTCCTTGTACTGATAGTGCATTACAAGGTCCAAGTCTCCGCTCCCCTACTCCACCATCCAAGGTGCTTGCTCTAACTTGGCAGTGTGATATCTGGTTGCATGTTGCATATGGTGTCTAGCTTGTATTGCTCCTAATTAGTGTAAACTGCATCTGCTTAGCTTACACATGATACATGTGAATATGACACGCTTTCCTGTTTTTGGTACATACTATATCTGTCTATCACACCATGTTCTTACATGAAACTACTCTTCTTGTGTATCCTGCATCAGTCACTTATGATGGGACACCTTTAAGTTGGCAGTGTGATATTGGTTTGCGTCTTGAATATGATTTCTAGCATGTATTGCTTCTAGTTTGATGAACGCCACCTATGACGAGACAGTTTTAACTTGGCAGAGTGATATTGATTGCACCTTCCATATGGTGTCTAGTTTGCAGTGCTTCTAATTTGTTGAAGTGCCTTCTGCTTAGTTACCACATCATAGGTGTGAATATGTCAAGCCGTCCATTTTTTCGTACATATTCCATCCTCGTATCATGACTTTGCCTTTCATCAGAGTAGTGTTCGTCAGTATCATGCATGAATGAGTTCTGAAGAGCGAATTATATTCCTTTTTCTTGTCGGTATGACCTCACAATGCAAAATCAATAAAGCTGAAGGAAATTGGCAAGGCATTGGATGATGGTGGTCCTTCCGAGCAACTGAAATGGAGGTTCTCTACAGATTCTACTCCGCCATCCTCCCAACAAGATTCGCAAGACAACGCAAGGCTAGACAGTCAACGTAGCTGTGTAGATGATGAGCACATCTCCCCTACTCCACCATCACAGGTGCTTGCTCTAACTTGGCACTATTATATGTGGTTGCATGTTGCGTATGATGTCTAGCTTGTATTGCTTCTAACTTTGTTGAATTGCATCTGCTTACTTTACACATAATGCCTGTGAATATGACATGTGTTCCTGTTTCTACATCAGACTACTGTTCTTGCATATCCCGCATCAGTCACTTATGATAAGGCACCTTTAAGTCGCCACTGTGATATTGGTTGTGTCTTGCATATGATTTCTAGCATGTACTGCTTCTAATTTGTTGAAACGCCATACAGTTTGAACTTGGCAGAGTGATATTGGTTGCATCTTTCATATGGTGTCTAGCTTGCAGTGCTTCTAATTTGTTGAAATGCCTTCTGCTTAGTTACCACATCATAGGTGTGAATATGTCACGCCATCCTATTTTTCATACATATTCCATCCTCGCATCATGTGTTTGCCTTTCATCCGAGTAGTGTTCGTCAGTATCATGCATGAATGAGTTCTGAAGAGAGAATTTTATTCCTTTTTCTTATCGGTTTGACTTCACAATGCAAAATCATTACAGCTGAAGGAAATTAGTCCGGCAGTGGATGATGGTGGTCCTTCGGAGCAACTCAAACAGGGGGTCTCTACAGATTCTACTCCGCCATCCTCCCAACAAGATTCGCAAGACAACACAAGGCTGGACAGTCAACGTAGCTGTGTAGATGATGAGCACATCTCCCCTACTCCACCATCACAGGTGCTTGCTCTAACTTGGCACTATTATATGTGGTTGCATGTTGCGTATGATGTCTAGCTTGTATTGCTTCTAACTTGAATTGCATCTGCTTACTTTACACATAATGCCTGTGAATATGACACGTGT
Organism: Triticum aestivum; assembly: GCF_018294505.1. Lineage (NCBI taxonomy): Eukaryota > Viridiplantae > Streptophyta > Magnoliopsida > Poales > Poaceae > Triticum > Triticum aestivum. Next base: position 491,377,169 of record NC_057807.1, read on the forward strand.
TCCTGTTTCTAGAACATACGTGTACATGATGAGCACATCTCCCCTACTCCACCATCACAGGTGCTTGCTCTTACTTGGAACTGTTATATGTGGTTGCGTTTTCCGTATGATGTCTAGTTTGTATTGCTTCTGATTATGTTGAATTGCATCTGCGTAGCTTACAACTTATACCTGCAACGATCACTTACCCATAAGACACATTTAACTTGGGACTGTGATGTAGGTTGCATCTTGCATTGTCTTCTAGCTTGTACTGCTTCTAATTTCTTGAAATGGCACTTACGACGAGACACTTTTTACCTGATAGAGTGATATTGGTTGCATGTTCATATGGTGCCTAGCTTTCATTTCTTCTAATTTTGTTGAAATGCCTTCCGCTTACTGTTTTTTCATACATATTCCATCCTCCTATCGTACGTGTGAATATGAAATGCTGTCTTTTTTGTATATATTCCATCCTCCTATCCTGCGCTTGCCTTACATCAAAGTAGTGTTCGTCTGTATCATGCATCAACCAGTTATGCAGAGCTAATTTTATTCATCTTCTTGTGGTTTTGACTTCATAAGGCAATATCAGAAAATAGGAAGGAAAAGAGTAAGTTAGGGGATGTTGGTGGTCCTCCGCACCGACGCAAACAGAGACTCTCTAGATTTGCCACTGCTACTGCTAATGAAGTTGAAGTCCCAAGTCTACATGATGAGTTCATCTCCCGTACTCCACCATCGCAGGTGCTTGCTCTAAGTTGACAGTGTGATAATTGGTTTCATGTTGCATATGTTGTCTAGCCTGTATTTCTTCTATTTTGATTAAATTGCACCTGCTGAGTTTATACGTTATACATGTGCATATGACATGGCTTTCTGTGTCTAGAATACACTGCATCTATCTATCATACCATGTTCTTACATCAAAGTACTGCTGTTGTGTATCCCGCATCAGTCACTCATGATTGGACGCTTTTAACATGGCAGTTTGATAGTGGTTGCATCTTGCATTGATTTCTACGTTGTACTGCTTCTAATTTTTCGAATTGCCACTTATGACAAGACACTTTTAACTTGGCAGAGTAATATTGGTTGCATCTTTCATATGGTGTCTAGCTTGCATTACTTCTATTTTCTTGAAAATCCTTCTGCTTAGTTTGCACATCGTAGCTGTGAATATGTCATGCCGTCCTGTTTTTCTTACATATTCCATCCTCATACGGTTGTCTTACATCAAAGTATTGCTTGTCTGTATCATGCATCAATGAGTTCTGAAGAGCGATTTTATTCTTTTGTGTTGTGGGTACGACTTGACATGGCAAAGTCAAAAAAGAGCAAGGAAAATAATATAGTAGGGAGTGCTGTTACTCGTCGGGTGAAACGGAAAAGGATCTGCCGTCGAGATTCTGCTGGTACTTATAGTGCAGTAGAAGGTCCAAGTCCACCGGCTAAATCTACAAACACAGTATCACCTGCTCCACCAGCTGCAGCATCCGCTTCAACTGTACCAGCATCTCAACGAGTTACTCGTTCGTTTGCTCCGGAACTGGCCAGTTCCCAAGCTGCCTTCACACCTAACACTACTTCCGAAGCACTGCTGACACAACAGGACTTGGCAAGATCAGATGAACCTCATGAGCATCAACACCAAGACGGTACCTGACCGAGTCAAGTTGCAGTTGCATGCTCCTTTATATGTACTCTCACAGTTTGATGTACACTAACACTTTCCATATTCGTTGTTGAACTAGCACCACGGCGCAAGCGGAAACAGACATCAGGGATAATGCTTGACAGATTAACAAAATCTAAAGGAGGAAGAATGGAGATCCATTTTGAGGCAGGTTTAAAAAGGCCACGTGATGCTACAGAGTCAGCCAAGTTAGTATCAGAGGCAGCCGTTGCCGTTAGGTGTCATGCACGTATCCTCCCAACGTGGATCCAGTACAGGAATGAGAAAGACAATACCCAGTTTAACACCTTCCTTGACCATTTATCCGTAAGTAATGTTATTCATCGCAATTAGTAATATTGTCTTGCTCTGTCCCATACTTTCTAGCTTCCTCCTAATAAGACTCACATTCTTTTTTCAACAGATGAGGTTCAAGTTGGATCCGAAAGATGATGCAACTAAACAAGCATGCACTCATGTTTTTCAGTCTGCTCTGCGACAGTATCGGTACCACCTTAGAAAATCTCACTTTGAAGGCAAGGCTAACAATGAAATCGCCCAAACATCTCCAGTGGAATATATTACAGATGAAGACTGGACAGCCCTCGTTAAACACTGGTCTGATCCAAAGTATCAGGTAGGCTATATATATTTGATCAGACCACATATTGAACTTGTATTTATGTATGTGCCTTACAAGTGTATCTTCTTCTAGGCTAACTGTTTGAAGAACAAAACCAACCGTTCTAAAGTGAAATTCCAACAGACAACAAGATCTCGTAGCTATATTGCACACTGCGAGGCTCTTGTAAATAGCTGCTACTTCCTTCTTTTTTTGTGCCATATTATCGTATCTATATTGACTTGTTCCAAATACAGAGGAAAGCCCGTGCGGACCAAAAAGAACCTGAACCGAATGCAGTGCAAATCTTCAAGGATTGCCACACCAGCAAGATGAAGGGCATGAGCACACCAGTTCAAGCCGCTGTTGTAAGTCCTTACTCCTCCTGCCTTGAACTGATTGGTACTGTGATGTGTTCATTTAACTACTTGGTTTGCAGCCAATGTCAGTTACTCTGTTCACTTTTATACACAGTTGTCTTAACGTATCATTTCACCTTACATGGTTTAAAAGAGATGAAGGATATTCTTTTGGCCTTGATCTGTAATCTAGTTGTTATGTTCACGTGTGCACACAATGATAAAATAGCATGTTTGTTTTATATCTGTTTGCCCATGATATGAATGATGTCATACTATGTTCATCCTACTTTAAATCATGTCTCTTTATCCCTAGATGTCAACGAATGTGAGGAAATAGACAATACAATAGGCATGCTACATGGACATATGTTCCGAAAGTGATTTTATTATGTAGTTGGCACTACAATACATGCTAATGTATTACATTAGTTCACCAAAATAAGTTATGTATAAATGTTTAACGTACTTTGTTTGTTTTTGTCTCATTAGTAACTTATCTGGTACACTAATCTACAAGTTCAAACTTTCAGGAAGCTATGGAACAAATGATTGAACAGCCACAACCACCTGAAGGTGACGAGGCCACCACAGGCACAATCTCACCTCTTGCTGCAGTGCGTCAGTATCTCTCCACTAATAGTGCAAAAAGCACCTTCCTTCATAATTATGGGTTGGTTGTCGGTAACCTCGTCCAAATCGCCTACTAAACAAAATCTTCCTGCTAGACAGAGTGATATATCTATGCTCCAGACACAAATCCAATCCCTAATGGATGTCATTCCGGAAACAAGAATAGTGGTTGACAAATGTCGTCAAGATATGAATGGTTTTGAAACCATACTATCAGAGATTCGCTTTGTTCTTCAAGAGCAATGGCGGAAAAAAGGTGAAGATCGTGCTGCTCCATCAGATTCTACAGCCTAAAACATTAGCACTCAGGTCAAATGATCTGTGCTTCTATACATCTGATGGTGCTTTTATCTGGAAGGACTGTAAACTTTATGCCAACAGGCCTTTTGTTGTATGGTTGGAATTTATTTTGTTGTGATACAACATTTATGATGCTGCCACAGGCTATAGTAATTACGATGCTATTTTTGTATAATGTAGGTTTATCTTAGTAATGTATTCGACCGAAAGCTTCGTAGGAGCCCAACATGCCAACATTCATCGGGCCCATTCCAATTGGGCTAAAAACGATTACGGGCCGAAATTGGCATATAGCCCACTAAAAATACCTGGGCCTAAATCAGCATAAGCTTTCATATTTTTCTGGTAGGCCTGTGCCCATAGTGGGCCTTTAACAGGCCTAAACATAATTTGGGCCCTCAGTAAAAATAGGCCGTTTACATGTGTAAATATCTCGAGCCCATAAAAAACATGTGTCTTTAATAGACCGAAAGTGAGATTGGGCCCTGATTGTGCCAAATAACCCATTGGTCTTAGCAGGACGAAATGGTGGCCCATTTATGATGCGGATCTTTGACAGGCTGAAATTCGGACGGGCCGTAAATGCACCGACCTAATACACGGGCCTTGAATAGGACGGAACTTCGGTCGGGCTAGATTATCGTCATTTTTATATGGGTCGTTAATGGGCCCGATATGACGTTGGGCCACATTGGCTCATGGTTTTCGTCCGGCTTTAACAGGTTGAAAATGACAACATGCCGAAAGTGGCCCAAATCTATAGTGGGCCTCTAGCAGGCCGAATGTCAGACATGGCCGAATATGACCCAAATCCTTCACAGTCATTTATGGGCCAAAAGTTTTGATGGCCTGTAAATGGGCCCAAATGAAGCAGAACCTTTAACAAGCTGGAAATACACCGGGCCATAATTCGGCCCAATTACTTAGCGGACTGTTAACGGGCCAGAAGTGACCATGGGCCGTGTAGATGACAAGTTTAGGACAGGACGTTGACGAGCCGATTTGACAGAGAAAGTTGGGCCTTTAGCTGGGCCGGCCCATTATGGTTTGCAAAATCTTGTGGGCCTTTAGCTGGGCCGGCCCATTGTGGTCTGCTAAATCTTGTGGGCCTTTAGCTGGGCCGGCCCATTATGGTCTGCAAAATCTTGTGGGCCTTTAGCTGGGTCGGCCCATTATGGTCCGCTAAATCATATGGCCCTTCGGTCGGGCCGGCCCATTTAAACTTTATGGGCCACTTTTGGGCCGGTCCACGTGTCAACATATCATAGGCCCACCTCGACCGTTGGATGAGTGACACCAGTGCCAACGCAGAGCTGACGCGTGGATCCATCAGCCAATGAGAATTTTCCACGTGGACCTTTTGGAGCCTTAGCTGCCATCTTGATATGATGATAACCAGAATAAGCATCCAAAAAACTCAGACGCTCACAACCCGCCGTAGCATCAATAATTTGATCAATACAAGGGAGAGCAAATGGATCAGCAGGACAAGCCTTGTTTAAGTCCGTGTAGTCCACACGCATACTCCAAGTGCCATTTTTCTTAAGTACTAGCATCGGGTTAGCCAACCACTCAGGACGGAAGACTTCAACAATTAACCCAGCCGCCAAGAGCCGGGCCACTTTTTCACCAATGGCCTTATGTGTATCCTCATTGAAACGATGAAGGAATTGCTTGACTGGTTTAAATTTTGGATCAATATTAATAGTGTGCTCAGCGAGTTCCCTAGGTACACCTGGAATATCAGAAGGTTTCCATGCAAAGATGTCCAGGTTCTCACGGATAAACTCGATGAGCGCGCTTTCCTATTTTGGATCCAGGTTAGCATTGATACTGAACTGCTTGGATGAATCGCCAGGAATGAAATCAACTAGCTTAGTGTCATCTACCGACTTAAACTTCAATACCGGATCATGCTCTGTAGTTGGCTTTTTCAAAGATGTCATATCCGCCCGGTCAACATTGTCTTTGTAGAACATCAATTCCTCTGTTGTGCAAACAGACTCAGCATAAACAGCGTCACCTTCTTCCCACTCCAAGGCTATTTTCCGGCTTCCATGCACTATGATGGTCCCCTTGTAACCCGGCATCTTGAGCTACAGATAAACATAACAAGGCCGTGCCATGAACTTGGCACAAGCCGGCCGTCCAAACAGAGCGTGATACGGGCTTTGAATCTTGACCACTTCAAAGGTCAGCGTCTCGGCCCTGGAATCATGTTTATCCCCAAAATCTACTTCCAAAGCGATCTTGCCAACAGGATACGCCGACTTACCAGGTACCACTCCATGGAAAACAGTATTGGATGACTTAAGATTTTTGTCAGTTAACCCCATATGACGAAAAGTATCATAGTAAAGGATATTAATACTGCTACCTCCATCCATGACTACCTTAGTGAGCTTGTACCCTCCAACCTGAGGCGCCACCACCAAAATAAAATGACCCGGATTATCAACCCGGGGCGGATGATCCTCTCGACTCCACACAATGGGCTGCTCAAACCATCGTAAGTAACGGAGAACCACCGGCTCAACGGCGTTCACAACCCTTTTATGGAGCTTTTGATCCCACTTGCATAGACTCATGGTGAAGAGGTGGTACTGCCCACTGTTCAACTGCTTTGGATTACTCTGATAACTAGACTGTTGCTGCTGCTGAGCCCCTTGACCAGGCTGTCGATTATAACCACCCTGATTGCATTGATTGCCCTGGCCGTGGAAACCGGAATTAGAACCGCCAGCACCATAACCCGGACCATGAGAGCCGGAACCTGAGCCACCGCCCGACCCATGATTATTCTGGAAAAGATCAGGATTTTTATACTCTTTCATAATGAAGCAATCCTTCTAGAGGTGAGTGGACGGCCTTTCCTGTGTACCATGCTTCGTGCAGGGCTGAGTTTCATCATCTGCTCAAGATTGAAACTTGGCCCTCCAAATCGGGGAGGTGGCTTTCCCTTACGATGCTGACCATTATTCTGCGTGTTGGTATTAGCCACAAAATCCAAACTATTATCAGCCTTGTGCTTACCATTGCCCGCCTGATTCATCGGGTTATGATGCTGCCCCTTGGTATTGCCACTCTTCTTTCCCTTTACTGGCTTTTCATTATAAGACTCGGGGTCCTTGTTACCATCAGAGTCAGCATACTTAACCAGAGCTGCCATCAGCTCCCCCATGTCACTACAGTGGCGCTTGAGCCGCCCTAGCTTCCGTTTAAGGGGCATAAAATAGCAATTCTTTTCTAACATCAAGACTGCTGAGCCGGCATTGATGCGATCCGATGAGTGTAGGATAGTTGAGACCCCGCGCACCCAATGGGTTGTTGACTCACCCTCTTCTTGGACACAGGCGTTCAAATCCACAATTGACATAGGCTGCTTGCATGTATCTTTAAAATTCTGAATAAACCGAGCTTTTGACTCGGCCCATGATTCAATGGAATTGGCAGGTAGCCCCTTCAACCAAGTACGGGTCGTTCCATCCAACATCATGGTGAAATACTTAGCACACGCAACATCGCTAACATCCAGCAGTTCGATGGCCATCTCATAACTCTCATCCCATGCTTCAGGGGGTAAGTCAGCATTGTAGTTAGGCACTTTGCGAGGACCCTTGAAATCCTTAGGCAAACACTCATTACATAGAGCCGGCACTAAACATGGCACACCCAAAGTTCTGAAGGTCATGCCTGTCTCCACCGAAGTTGTCGGATGAGCCAGAGAATGCTGATGAACCACGTATTAAGCCGCCAGCTAAGCCTCCCGACGCGCTCTACCCTGATCCACTACATTCTGAGCATTAGCTCCACCGCGCCCCGGGTCATGTCCACAGGGCGGGTTGCGGTATCGTCCACTGCTTGACACAGCTGGCTCATCAATATGCCTGCTATAACTTTTGCTTGGACGTGGCGTGGAGTGGATACGGTCCTGACTGTATGAATAAGCCGCTTGTTGAGCCACAGCCGTCTGGAGCAGTTCCCCAACTCATCGTATTTCCATTGCTGCCGGTGATTCACCTTCAACCGGTAGAGCCGCCAGCCGTGTCGCTGCAGCAATCATGTTTTCCAAAGGATTAGAATAATGAACTGGTGGTGTCGGTACATACTGAGGCGGAGTAGTATTCAGACGGGGCGGCTCCATCATGCACGGCTGAGACAACGCACCAGCCACAGGTGCTTCAACCCGGTTTATCTCTGGTTGGTCACTGGTCCCCGCTCTAGGAATGTTAAAGAGGTTTCTCGACTCGTAAACTGAAGGTAAACGAGTCTGATGCCTCCTCCTCATGACTTCATTTGAAGCGTTTTGGTCCATCGTGTGCCGGAAATACTCCGACTGAATCCGCTGTGCCTGAGCATCTAAAGCAGCCCGCTCCATGGCCATCCTGACATTCTCTGCGTTCAGCTCCTCCTTGGCCTACACTATCTCATCATGCAATTTTGCAACCTCCGCATTGTGCTGAACTTGATTTGCTAGGTTAACCTCCGCTGTTAACAATGTTCTCAGATTATCTATCAAGTCGGTCAAAACCTGAGCCGGCAGGCGCATAGGGCCTCCTGCCCCGGCTGCCATTGTTGTTGCTGACCTGGAGATCATTGCTGCCGCAGTTGAAGAATTCTACACTGGTTGTGTACCGGCCATGAGAATCGCGACCCTATTTGGCGGCTCATAGGAGTCCGGAATATTGTCGCCATCGGAATAGCCCCCAAGCTAGCCATATTGCAGTTGGTACAGCGAATCAGTTTCACTAGTGGACGACTCACCATCAGAGTAGACGACCGTCTCACGACCAGACATGAATCTATCCTCAGATTCCGCCCCCTGCATGAATCCCACAAAGACACGCTTCACAGCGGGCTGAACTCGGGCCGATCGCGCACGCTGAGCCGTCTCGATGATGTCGGTACAGATGTCCGGCTCAGGGCTTGGTTCGCCGATCTTGCCGATGAAGACGTGGATTCTGCCGAAGGGGACCTGGTACATGTACTCAATTGAGCCAGCTTCGGTGCCCCAGCCTGCATCATCAATGTAGAGCTTGCCGCAATGACTCTTGGTCATTCGGCCCATAGCGTATCCCTTGATCCCTTTGAAGCTGCCCTTCAAGAACCTGAAACCATCATGCGCTGGCCCCATGGTGGGCGCCAACTGTCATGGAATTGTCACGACAGATGTCCTAGTGTGAGGACTTAGTCGTGGAGCCATCGCAACTAGGTTAGCTTAAAGGGGTTAAACAGGACAAAGGACATAGGGAGTTTATACTGGCTCGGCCCCTTGCAGTGAAGGTAAAGGCCTAATCCAGTTTGAGATGCTATTTCTTATCTCTCGATTACCAGGGAACGAATCTGCTTGACCTAGATTTCGATCTCTTGTTTCTTGCCATAAACCGCCACCGGTTGTCCCTTTATATACACAGGTTGATGCCCAGCGGCTCACGGAGTCCCAGCCGGCTCATAAACAACGTGTCTGGCTCGGTGACTAATTATACTTGCCTTACAATATAAGTCATACACATATGGCCACTACTAGGGAAAACCCTAGTAGTAGCGCGGGTTTTGAGGCTAGCAGCAGCGCGGGTGGCCGCGCTACTAATAAGGCGCTACAACTAACTTATAGTAGTAGCACGGCCCGTACCCGTGCTACTACTGTTGACGATATCAGCAGCGCTTTTTGTGAACGCGCTACTATTACCTAGCTGTAGCGATTTCGCAGTCCCTCGCTACTGCTATATCTTTCATCATTTTCCCCCTGTACCCCTTTCCCTTTCAGTTTTCGTTTCAGATACTAGATACTAGGTACTGCTAGTAGAATTCAAATTCATAAACCATTACTGGGTAGTACTCCCTTCGTTCCAAATTACTCGTCGTAGTTTTAGTTTAAACCACGATGAATAATTTGGAACGAAGGGAGTACTAGATAACAATTGCATGCATATTCAACATGCATCCTCAAGCAGTACAAGGTCATATCAACGACGATCATCATATGTAGTTCTAGATGATATCGACGATGATCATCATATGTAGTTCTAGATGATATAGCCACACACACACACATATGTAGTTCTAGATGATATACCCACACACACATATGTAGTTCTAGATGATATCGAAGACAATCATCATCCTCAAGCCTGGGCGGTTGGTGTTCCTGATAGTAACTAGGATGGCCTGTCCAACACGAAGATTCTTGCCATAGAGGAATTTCTTCCACCCAACTAAGTTTAAGTGTGTGGGACCGTCCGTGTCCACGTGGTAAGTACAGGTTGTGACGGAGCCCCTTGCAGTAAGGTGTAGTCCAGCTGAGCCTTCTTCATCAGGCTCGATACCATAACTCACAGATATGCTCTTTGCCAATTTCTGAATAAGAAAAACATATCAATTAATAAATAGCCTCGCAAATAAGTACATATGGATTATCTACACTGTTAATAGTTTCCTTAGATTCTACACTAATAAGCATGTGATCGAACTCTACACTAAAACATATCATCGACTAGATTCCACACAACATACCATATCATTGGACTGTACACTAAGTATTTCATCGGATATTTTGCATTTGTAAGTATAACATACCATATCATGTCGATAAACCATGGTATTTGTCAGTCGGGTCACGAATGGCACCCCGACAAAGTCAGGACGTGGTGGAATTATGTCCCACAGGTTGGACACCTCCTCCTCGCTCAGCGTTGTTCTTTGAGCTACAATGGCTTCATGAAGTGGGTCCTCATCATCTTCATCGAGTGGGTCCTCATTATCTTCATCATCTTCGTCATCTTCATCATCTTCCACCAGGTTGAGATAAATGACAGCCATCTTGGGCCTTTCTGCTCTGAAGGAGAAGCTGATCAACTCACCACCAGTAAGACGCATGCGGGCGAGGAAACGGGCCCATCCATCTCCTCCAATCTATGAAAAATTGCGTCCTTTCTCGACCTCCATAGTGTACGCCCCCCAGGAGCCTCAAATGTCACAGTGTCTCCTGTTAGCTTGTTGAATTTCAACCTCACTTTGCATGGGACGATCTGTGTAAGAAAAGCAAAATGACACAATGCAGTAATGCCAACACTAAAAATAAAATAGTTGTTACATTTCATCTAATTTCTTACCGCCGCATGACGAAAACTCGGCTGGAAGTAGATGCCGAACAGCTTGCCAGTTGCAAGGCTGCTGGTGCACCTTGAATTGCACAGTCGACATAGTGGTGGTGGTGGTGGCGCCATTTTCCTAAAGCAATATGAGCAAAGGATTAACGATTAGATGACAAGGTACCACCTACCTAAGCATTTCGATGGTACCTATTGCCTAAGATAATTGATTAGAAAAACAAGTGGCAAATTTATTTAAATTGGCACCTACATTTTGCCAAAAAAATAACTTATTACAAAAAAACAAAAGCATCTACCTATCCATGTACAGAAAAAATAACAATAAAATGGTGCATACTAAATCAACTAGCATACTAAATCAACTAAATGACACAATGTTCTAAATCAACTAAATCAACTAGCCTACTAACTCAACTAAATCAACTAGCCTACTAAATCAACTAAATGAAAATGTTCTAAATCAACTAGCCTACTAAATCAACTGAATCATATCAACTAAATCAAAATGTTGCATATAAATTAGCATACTAAATCAACTAAATGACACAATGTTCTAAATCAACTAAATCAACTAGCCTACTAAATCAACTAAATCAACTAGCCTACTAAATCAACTAAATGAAAATGTTCTAAATCAACTAGCCTACTAAATCAACTGAATCATATCAACTAAATCAAAATGTTGCATATAAACTAGCCTGCTAAATCAAAATGTAGTAGGGAGGAGGGAGAAGGAGGGGCGACTCGAGGAGGGAGTAGAGAGTATGACGGAGGAGGAAGGCGGAATGAGGAGGGGCTGGCTGGCGGTGAGTGGAGGGAGGACGGAGGAGGAAGGCGGAGCGAGGAGGGGCCAGCCAGCGGCGAGTGGAGGGAGGACGGAGGAGGAGGCCGGTACCGAGTCCAGCAAGGAGGATGAGGTGACGGCGGTGCAGATCGGAGGAGGGGCGACGGGGGAGGACCGGCGGCACAGAGGGGGTGGGGGTCGAGGGGGAGATCGAGTGAGTGTGTGGATCTGTGGGTTATTGCGACTAGTTAACTTAGCAGCAACGGTTATTGCGTAAACGCCCTGCTGCTACAACCCGTAGCAGTAGCGCTCTTTGTATTAACGCGTTGCCGCTATAACTGGCCTCGCGGCGGCGCCGTGGGAATTTTAGCAGTAGCGCGTCTTCGAGTGTACGCGCCACTGATAAACTTGTTTCAGGAGTGAGTTTTGTCCGCGTGCGCTACTGCTACTTAGTAGCAGCGCCTGATTTTAAAGCGTGCTGCTGGTAAGATTCTGTGTATAGGCTTTTCCCTGTAATGGGCGGTTTACTCCTATGGGCCTTAAGTCGCCTTTGGGCTTTGGGCCCTTAGCAAGTCTGCTTCATGAACCGCCATCTTCACCATCTTCATAGGTTTTGTATTGATGAACCGCCATTGGTATAACCCGGCCCCTCTTGGGCGGGTGAGGGAGTCCTGGATTAGGGGGTCCTCGGACAGCCGGACTATGTATTGTGGCCGGACTGTTGGGCTATGAAGACACAAGATTGGAGACTTCATCCCGTGTCCGTATGGGACTCTCCTTTGCATGGAAGGCAAGCTTGGTGATGCAGATATGTAGATTCCTTTCTCCGTAACCGACTTTGTGTAACCCAAGCCCCCTTCGATGTCTATATAAACCGGAGGGTTTAGTCCGTAGGACAACAATCATATCCTCATAGGCTGGACTTTTAGGGTTTAGCCATTATGATCTCGTGGTAGATCAACTCTTGTAATACTCATACTCATCATGATCAATCAAGCAGGAAGTAGGGTATTACCTCCATAGAGAGGGCCCGAACCTGGGTAAACATTGTGTCCCCCGCCTCCTATTACCATTAGCCTTAGACGCACACTTCGGGACCCCCTACCCGAGATCCGCCGGTTTTGACACCGACATTGGTGCTTTCATTGAGAGTTTCGTTGCACCATCATCAGAAGGTTGGATGGCTCGCCTTGTTATCAAGGGCAACATCACCTCCGGAGGAGCCCTAGATTCAGGCCAAGCCCTCCAGCTGGGCGGCTTTACCATGGTCGCCAGTTCGGCCATCGGGCCGACGATGAGTTCTCGGGTCATCGAAAATCGCCTCCATGTCAGCTTAGAATACTCCGAACAGATGGATCCGACGGAGTTATCATCCTTAAATGAACTCCTGAATCGCATCACTGCCTTGGGAGTCGCTACAGACTATGATCGGATTGGGCTTAAACCCGAATAGAGAAATTGAATCTCCACCGATCACCCATCAGATAGCGGTAGTGGACGAACAATGCGACGACTCTTCCCCTATGTTGAGGACGAACTATGTTCAGATCTCTGAGCTCACAAAGCCGGATACTCGCCCACGGGAAGACATGCCTTGTACTCCGAACATAGAATCAGACTATGGGCCTAAAAAATTGGTTGATATCCCGGAGCCCGAACTGTTAAGCTCGGAAGTTTCTCAAGCTCCGGATCCTAGATTGGGTCAAGGTTCGGACTTAAATACACCCACCCACCCAAATCTAAGCGATCTTGCCCACATCAGACAATAGTCCCAGGAAACGGTCCATCACTTTTGGGCCAGATTCCTCCTTGTCAAGGACAAGATCAAAGACAGCCGCGATGAAGACGCAATCTCATCATTCTGCAAAAATTGCATGGACAAGGGAGTACTCAATGCAATCAATCGCCGTCACGTTTCACACTTCACTGACTTGGAAACCATGGTACAGAAGTACTGCGCCTGGAAAACTCAGGCAACCTCTTGGGAGCCATCGGTTTCCACCAAACCCCTCGTCCGGACAAAAAGGATGCACCTTCATCGGTTGCCTGATCCAAGAACAAAAAAAATCAAAGCACGTTACGTGACGCGGAACCGTTTTGGAAGGATGGCTCGATAGGCCATGGAAGATACACACAACACCGGATATTGTACCAACCCATAGCCTCAGAGCATGTTGGATACTCCCGCATGTGGCCAAGAGCGGCAAGGATCTCCTCACCAACCCTACAGTGCAACTTCCCACGGAGGGCAACAACCCTATAGAGAAACTTCCCACGGAGGGCAACAACCCTACAGTGCTGACAGTCTTTGAGACTTTTGCCTCAAACAATAGGCGCAAAAGGGCACTCCGCGGCCTTGCCGAAGTCTTCCAAGTTGCAGCAATAAACCCCTAGAACGACACGGCCATAACTTTCCATGCTAGTGACGAACCAAAATTCAGAACAGTCCAGGCACCTGCCGCATTGGTCCTCAGTCCAATTGTGGACGGATTTCGGCTTACCAAAGTTCTCATGGATGGCGGCAGCGGACTAAACCTCATTTACAAGGAAACTCTCAACAAAATGGAAATAGACAGGAGATGCATTGAGCAAAGTAATACGACCTTCCGAGGAATTATTCCTAGTCGGGAGGCGCGATGTGCGGGAAAAATCACACTCGATGTGGTATTCGGCACGCTGGAGAATTATCGGTCCGAAGAGATAACCTTTCAAGTGGCCCCTTTTAATAGTGGATATCACACCCTTTTAGGGCGAGATGCATTTGCGAGCTTCCAAGATGTACCCCATTACGGATACATGAAGCTCAAGATGCCCGGGCCCAATGGAATCATCACTCTCGCAAGTGACCCGGACATAGCACTCCATGCAGAAAATAAAACCGCTACCTTGGCCCTCGAGGCATTGGCTGAAGCCCTCGCGGCCAAAGAATTAATCGCATTGCGCTCCACGGTGGATAGGGACGACGTGATACTTGATAAGCGATCCAAATCCACCTCCTTCAAACCAGCAGACGAAATAGTCAAATTCCAGGTCCACCCAACGGACTCCACGAAGACAGCATCCATCGACAGCTGGACCCCACGGTCGACGCCACCCTGTGGGCGTTCCTACACAAAAATTGGGACATCTTTGCCTGGCACCCTTCTAATATGCCAAGAATCACACGCAGGCTGGCCGAACATAGCCTAAACATATTGAAGGGATACAAGCTGGCCAAGCAAACATTATGGCGCTTTTATGAACCCAAACGACAAGCCATGGGAGAGGAGCTAGCCAAGTTACTCGAGACCAGATTCATCATAGAGATAAAACACCCGGACTGGCTGGCAAACCAGGTGATGGTACCAAAGAATGATAAATCCTGGCGCCTATGCGTCGATTTCAAAGACATCAACAAGGCTTGCCCTAAGGATCCTTTTTGCCTCCCCCGCATTGATCAGATCATCGATGCAACCACGGGACATGACTCGCTGTGTTTCCTCGACGCATAGTCTGGATACCATCAAATTAAGATGAAGGTGTCCGATCAAGCCGCAATGGCATTTATCACCCCATACAAGCCTTTCTGCTTCAACACTATGCCTTTGGGCTCAAAAACGTTGGTGCCACCTATCAACGCATGATTCAACCATGCTTGGAAAACCAAATCGACAAGACAGTTGAAGCATATGTGGATGACGTAGTCATCAAAACTAGGCACGTCAAATCCTTAATAGACGATCTATGTCTCACATTCGACAACCTCCGAACATATGACATCAAGCTCAATCCGGAAAAGTGTGTTTTCGGTGTTCCCGCTGGAAAACTTCTGGGCTTCATCGTTTCGAATATAGGAATTGAGGCAAACACAACTAAAATCCAGGCTTTGTCACAGTTGGCTACCCCAACAGACCTTAAACATGTCCAAATATTATCCGGATGTGTGGCAGCTCTATGCCGCTTTATCTCCAGACTAGGAGAAAAGGCATTGCCGCTGTATCGCCTTCTCCGACGCACCGAACACTTTGAGTGGACAGACGCGACAACGACCGGATTGGAAAAAATAAAAGCTCTTCTAGGAAGCAACGCAATCCTAGCCGCGCCAAACGTCGGTGAACCCATGTTATTATACATATCGGCCACACACCAAGTCGTGAGCGCGGTGCTCGTCGTTGAACGAGAGGCGGACGGACATAAATTCCCTCTCCAGAAGCCGGTATACTACGTATCCACCGTCTTCACACCATGCAAATCCCGGTACCCTCATTACCAAAAAATAGCATATGCGGTTTTCATGGCATCACGGAAGCTATGACACAAATTTCAAGAGTGTTCAGTTACGGTGGCCTTCGAAGTACCTCTCAATGACATAATAAACAACCGCGATGCTACGGGCCAGATTGCCAAGTGGGCCATTGAGCTCCTTCCATTCGACATATCATACAAACCGCGCAGGGCCATTAAATCTCAAGTATTGGCTGACTTCATCGCCCAATGGACAGAAGCCGAACTCCCTAAAGAATACAACACATACTCCAACTGGATCATGCACTTTGACGGCTCCAAAATGCTGGCAGGCCTAGGGGCAGGTGTTGTTCTAACATCCCCTACCGGACATATTGTTTAGTACGTCCTACAAATATTGTTCATGGACTTTAACAATGCAGCCGAATACGAAGCATTATTGCATGGTCTTCGGATGACCGTCTCCATGGGCATACAACTCCTGGAAGTGTGCGGGGATTCAAGCCTCGCAATATCTTAAATAAACAGAGATTTCGATGCCAAAGATGCGAAGATGGCGGCTTAACGTAACGCCATCCTCAAAATGTCAGCTCAGTTCGAGGGGCTCGAGTTTCACCATATGGCTCGAAAAAGTAATCAAGCAGCGGATGTCCTTGCTCGCATCGGCGCTAAGCGTGACCCCGTCCCACCTAACATCTTTCTGGAAAGGCTTTTCAAGCCATCCATGGTGTGGCAATACCAATTCGGATCCGAATACAACCCCATATTCTGAACACACCGATATCATCGGGGGCTCTGCAATCGAAATTACACCATCGACCCATCTCATCATGGTAGTCATCGCCCCATGGACCGAACCCTTTTTGTCCTACCTTAATAGGCGAGAACTTCGGGAGGATCAGAATGAGGCACGCTGCATTGTGCGGTGCTCTAAAGCCTACAAGGTTCACGAGGGAGAACTCTATGAGAAAAGCGCTACCGGAGTACTTCAACTATGTATCTCCGAGGAAGAAGGGAGGCAGATCTTGGCTGAAATTCTTGCCGGTCTCGGCGGTCACCACACCGCGGCTCGGTCCCTCGTAAGCAAGGCCTTTCGTACCTGTTTCTATTGGCCAACGGCCCAAGCAGACGCATAGGACCTCGTCCAGCATTGTGTCGGATGCCAGCTTTTCGCCAATCAAAGCCACATGCCACCCACCGCTCTACAAACAATCCCCATTACCCGACCTTTCGCGGTCTGGGGGCTTGATATGGTCGGACCCCTTAAAGGAGGTAGCCATAAGAAAAAATATATGTTCATCATGGTGGACGAATTTACTAAGTGGATAGAGGCCAAACCAGTTAAAACGGCCGAAGCCAGGCCAGTGATAGACTTTATATCTGGTGACGTACACCGTTATGGTGTTCCACATAGTATAATCACTAACAACGGCTCCAATTTCACAGCCGATGAGGTGAAAGCCTAGTGTGCTAATCTGGGCACTAAGCTCGACTACGCCTCCGTATACCACCCACAAACCGACGGTCAAGTCGAACGAGCTAATGATCTTATTATGAGCGGCATCAAACCCAGATTAGTGCGGTCTTTGAAAGAATCAGACAAGAACTGGGTAGAGGAGCTCGACTCCGTACTCTGAGGACTGCGGACCACGGCCAACCGTTCTACCGGATATACACCTTTTTTCATGGTGTATGGCGCAGAGGCTGTGTTGCCCTGCGACATTATCCATGACTCACCTAGAGTGCACATGTATGAAGAGAGAGAGAGAGGCTGAGCTTGATCGACAAGACAACTTAGATGCCCTGGAGGAGGAGCGAGACGTCTTGAAGGCCCATTCCGCATTTTATCAACAACACGCTCGCGGGTATCAAAGCAGAGAAGTATGGGCCAAGACTTATAATATTGGTGAACTCGTTCTACGCCTGTCGGAGAAGAAAAAGGACAAACTCAAGCCCAAGTGGGTGGGTCCCTTCATCATTGACGAAGTTCTCACCGGAGGACCGTACCGCCTGCGTGATGCATCAGATAACCGCCTGGAGCCGAACCCATGGAATGAGGCCAGACTCCGAAGATTCTATGCCTAGCGTCGGAATCTTTGTTCGTCCCCTTTCTCCCTTTTTTCCATTATTTATTTTTTTCTCTCTTTTCAATTTTATTTCTTAAGCCGTAAAGCTCTTGTGCGGCTTGATCATATGCCTACAAAATGCATACAATTCTTAATATGTATGTCAAGTATACCTGGGGGCTTCTTGTACAGAAGCTTATTATTATTTTCCAAGCATCAAGCTCACCACATATGTGTCTTTTCCCCGTATGTACCTTTTCTTCGCCATTATATGCATCGATATGACTTAAGTTTTGGCCAAGCTGGGTTGCCCGGCTCCTGTTCTTATGCCCTACGTTCCTGTTAGTTCGGCTAGGGCATAAAGGGAGCACCTCTGCGATTGTTACTGCCGGGTCATCCGGATCTGTACCTCAGACTGGGTGAAGCCGAAAGCTAGCGTTCTTAAGGGAATATTCGGTCGGCGGACAAAAGATGTTGTTTACTTGTCGCATTATGAACCCCCAGATGTTACGTATGCTGTGATTTTTTCAAACACAGTTCGGACATGCACATTGATGCATGCTTACCCAGGGAAAGGAACCCTTAACGAAACTATTCTCTCTGGAAGATGTTTCTTACAATCAAAATGTAATATAACATAACTAGCGGGATACTTGTCTGTTCAAGCAACTATGACCCCTACGTCTGGTTTCCACGCATACCCCGGTTTATATTACTGAGTGGGTATTCGGAAGCACTCTACACCTTACGGTCCAGAGGTTGAAGAGAAAAGGTCTGCCATGACAAGCGTTTTTACAATTTAGCTAGAGACATAATTTGTCAAATGAAGTACATAGTCACTTAGAATCAAATAATTCTTCCTCTATGCCATCCAACAAGCTATCTAGTCTACAATCCTCTTGGGAATACTTAGCGGCTACTTGTACCTGGTTGTACACCAAGCTAACGGGAATTTTTTCTCCATTTGACCCTACAGGTCCGACCCAGGCCATGTGATTCGGGTCAAGCTTGGTATAGCGGGTCTTCACCGTCGCCCAGGCTTCTCGTGCACCTTCACGGCAGGCCGATATCTTCCATAATCGAAAGCTTCGCCGCACTCCCTGGAGTAGTTGTACAAGCCCCTCCATACTTCCTGGAGGGTACTCGGATGGCCATAAAGCCTTAACAATACTTTGCATCGCGTGCCGAGCTTGCTCATGCGTTTGCGACAGCTCTTGTAGCAGATCGCTCGACAATCGGGACACCTCCTCTTCAGGACGACCCGTCAATATACCTACAGACATAATTCTTGTCAGTTTCTTTCCTTGCTGAATTATGTAAAGGCAAGTCCGAACACATACTAAATATGCCGCCTCGCAGCTTCTTATTCTCCTTCATGGAGTCTGCTAGCTCGGCTCGCACATCTTTTAGCTCTTCGCCGAGCTTGGTGTTGGCATCTTGGAGTTTGTTCTTCTCCACCCTGACCTTTGTCAGGACGCGTTCGCCCGTGGCTAGTTGCCTTTGAGCTCCTGAACCTCCCGCTTGTGTGACATCCTGTGCTTCTGCTATATGAGATGCGCCTGTATTAATAATCCTGGTATATGACTATGCTTTTCCGACAGTGGGGAACATTACCAGATGCCGCCTTCTTGGATTTCTCTAGTTCAACGGTAGCTGTAGTCAGCTAGGCCTAACACTTTTCCAGCTCTTGGGACAACAGATTGTTCTTCTCTGTGAGCACCTGGTCATACAACGATCCTCAAATTAGTTGTACCAACTGTTTCAAGTCTCGGGGGCTACTGGTATATCATTATCAGTTTTTCACAAATGTGTATTGACTCGCATATCTTTCAAATACTGATCTGTGGCTTTGGAAAGCCCATCTCGGGCGGCTCGAATGTATGCATCACCCGAGCTGAAGGCATTGAAAGCTTCTTCTGAAAAACCAAGGTCATGAAGAGCGGCCCGCCAACGCTGATGATTCATGGCGCTTTCCACTTTGGAGTTTGTGGCGGATACTTTATCCGAATCTTCCGCCGAAGGGAAACCCAGTGTCACTTCCGCGTTAGCCTCTATCCTCATGACAGGGTCCGGAATCCGGCTAGTAGAGGCATGACCGACAGGATTCCCAGACACAGTCCGGTGAATGTTTTTCCTGATAAGACACAACGGATAATGTCATACTTTAAGATGACGGCCATGGGGCATATTTAAAACCATACCTCTTCAATGAAGGTTCGTCCATAGTTCTATTTGCTTTCTTCTTCGGAAGCCTGCCCGTCCTTGGCGCCCCCTTCTTGCAAGCCGATCACCTCCCCTTTAGGGCATAATATACTTCGATGGGTAAGGCAGAAAGAGGGAATTTTTTCAAAGGACAAGTCTCCTGATTACTTACATGCGTCGTAGGGAGGAGGCCGGGATAGTCAGCAATGATGGCCACTTCGGCGCCAGTACATCTCGCCTGGTAAAACACCCCCTCCCCGAGCTCCACGAATATATCTGGATCCTCTTCGAATCCGGGGTCGAGGGCCTGGTTGTGGTCCTCTGGCTGTGGTGCGGGGCTATGGATCTCCCTGGTGACTTTTCGCCATACCTATAAATGACGGATTAATATTTATGAAAAAGGATTCAGGGAGTTGATAGAGTAGAGTAATGAAACAGAAACTCACCCAGCTGGGAGGGTTATACATGGAAAATCCATCCCTCGGCTTAAGATGGATGAACTCCTCCTCTTCCTCCCCTTTGCATAATCCGGACAGTATTTTCGCTAAAGCAGCATAAGTGTCCGAACCCTTCCGACCATAGCGGGTGGCATCATCTTCTCCATTGAAGTGCCACATGGGGCGCCCTCAGTATTGGAGTGGCTGAACCCCTCGCATTATGGATATCGCCATAACCTCGACTATCGACAATCCGGATTGAGCGAGCGTCTTTATATTTCTCATGAGTTGGTGGACTTCCATGCTATCTTCTTCCCTAGGGCTCCAAGGACGCCAGTTGAGGCACTTCTTCAATGGAGTATTTGAATATTCAGGAAGACCCCATTGGATTGGGTCAGGAAGGGAGACGTCTTCAATATAAAACCATTTGGAAGGCCATTCTTCGGATGCCTTCTTCGGTGTGCCGGACGGGTATCCGGTCCCAGCGATGCGCCATATCTCGGCTCCGCCCAATTGGAATACGGATCCCTCTTGATTACAAGGGACGAGGCAAAACAGCTTCTTCCATAGCTCAAAATGAGCCCAACAACCCAGAAATTTCTCACAAAGAGCAACATAACCCGCAATATGTAGGATGGAGGCAGGAGTGAAGTTGTGCAGTTGGAGGCCATAGTACTCCAGAAGCCCTCGGAGGAACGGATGGATTGGAAATCCAACGCCTCTCAGCAAATAGGGAACAAAACATACTCGTTCCCCCCTGGATGGGTTGGGGAACTTCTCCGCCTGTTCCCCACCATCGAAACAAGCCAGTCCGGCTCGGACGGGGACTAGATCTGTGGGGGGAAGAAATCCCTGGGTTTGCAGCTTCACCAGTTGGTCGTAGGATACAAAACACTTTTCCCAATCGCCCTGCTTGGGGCTATGAGGGCGGGAGGAAGAGCTGGGAGCGCTAGCCATGTTGGGGAAGTTTTGGCGAGCAAGCTCTGAGGATTCCTTGTTTGGGGGAGATGGTGTCGATTAGATCTGAAGATTCCCGTCTCTTTAATAGACAATTTTCTCATACAGTCAGGGTGGTAAATGTAAAAATGCTCTGACCTCTCGCATTCACTCGACACGTGGAAGCTAAAATCATGAAGGTGCAGAAGCCGATGAGCGTGTCATTAAATGAAGGGCTGGACACTACTATTTAACTCAGGTACTTTGAAGTATTCGGAGAAGGAACCCACCTTGCAATGCCGAAGACAATCTGCGCGCCGTACTCATCATCATTGAAGCCTGGTTCGGGGGCTACTGAGGGAGTCCTGGATTAGGGGGTCCTCGGGCAGCCGGACTATGTACTGTGGCAGTACTATTGGGCTATGAAAACACAAGATAGAAGACTTCGTCCCGTGTCCGGATGGGACTCTCCTTTGCGTGGAAAGCAAGCTTGGCGATGCGGATATGTAGATTCCTTTCTCTGTAACCGACTTTATGTAACCCTAGCCCCCTCCGGTGTCTATATAAACCGGAGGATTTAGTCCATAGGACAACAATCATATCCTCATAGGCTAGACTTTTAGGGTTTAGCCATTACGATCTCGTGGTAGATCAACTCTTGTAATACTCATATTCATCAAGATCAATCAAGCAGGAAGGAGGGTATTAACTCCATAGAGAGGACCCGAACCTGGGTAAACATTGCGTCCCCCGCCTCCTGTTACCATTAACCTTAGACGCATAGTTCGGGACCCCCTACCCGAGATCCGTCGGTTTTGACACCAACAGCGGGTCTTACCCAATAATCATATCCCAACACCTATGATAGTAGATTTGTTTATGCGTGTATTAGATTAGATAGCCCTACGATTGCAAATTAGTTTCGGCATGTAGTTTGATGTCTTTCACTTTTAGGTTAGATTAATGAATAAACAAGAATGTTCAATTAGTGTTAGTTATAGCAATGCCCTAAGACATGCTTGTTGCAACTATCAGACGCCCACTAATATTGTATGTGTTGCACATTTGTTTGATGCATGTTCTAGTATGCATGAATTTTGTACTTTTATTTTTGAGTTCACTGTTAGGCAGTGTCACCGATTCTTATATCTTTTTGTACGGCACCATATGAAAATAATTGATTAAATAAATTATGTTACTTTTGCTTTTGAAACTAATTAATGAAATAAGTAATTCTTAAACTATCATTTTATGTGCTGCACGTGTCTCTGCTGAATGTTTTAGTATGAATAAATTATGTAGTATATTTTTCGATCTACTATTGGATAGTGTATTCCATTATAATGTTTTTTCCAACAGTATGGTAGAAAAAAGTTGATTAAACAATATTTTCTGGTGTAACCAAGTCTATTTATTTTTCAACAGGATGGATGAACTCAATGGAGAAATTGTTTGCACCGTCGAAAAATGGTACAAACTTCTTGCTGGTTTATCTTCCGGTCAACACACTGCACTTGCCGAAACACCACTGTGTAGCATGCTTCAGATACCTTCGCTGAAGATGCGTACACTATTGATCCGGTACATGGTTGAGATTTTTTATCCTAGCAGGGGCAGATTCATTGTACAAGACTTGGTTGGTGAAGTGTCTCTTGGTGCCGTGGAGGTCAAGTGCATCTTGTCCTTGAGAACCACAGACTGTCGGCAGAAGATATTCTCAGTGAGGAAGGTGAGGATGTTAAAGAACGAGTGCCGCCTTATTTCCTGAGCAAGACCACAGGTAATATAGTCATCGATGATCTGATTGTGGACATCACAAAAAATAAATCTGCCAACGATGATTTCCTTTCGAAAGTTGTCCTCGTGTTGCTTGGAACTGTTCTTGCTCCCAGGTCGAGCAAGATTGTCCCAAAGCAATATTACGCATTGGTGGACGATGTGAAGCGTATTTCCAAGATTAATTGGAATGTGTTTACCCTCCGGGTTCTGCTGGACTGCCTTCGCAACATGAGGAAAGGTTACTACCTCCGCCAATGGTCTAAAGGCAACTTAGCCCTCCTGCAGGTACACCTTTCAGACTTGTACCATTGCAAAAAATGCTTGCAAATTTACCTGTTGTATATAGTACTAACTGTAATTTTTCATATTCATGCAGTGCTTGTACTGGGAGAAGGTTTAGCCTCTGGAAGGTGATTGCATGTTCAATCCCAGCTTGTCCATGCAACCTCTCATGAGGAATTGGACTGAAGCTGCAGCCTCTAGGAGAGACAAGTTTGATTATGAGCACGGTTTTGGCTGTGGTAACGGCATGGTAATTCATTGTGTTGGGTACTTCTTAAATATTCTATATAACATAATTAATTATATTAATTTTTTTATTGGTCACATGTACTTGTATTTCACATGCAGATTGAAGACAACATAACCAAGGAGTACAGGGCGCAGGAGCGCAAAGTACCCGAACCAGAAAGGCCAAAAACGAAGCCCACCATTGCTGCAGTAAAGAAGTCCAAGTTATCCTCAAATGCGGGCGAGATGATGAAGCTCATCATGAAGCGGTGTATGGATTACATACACAGCCAAATGAAGGAAATACCAGATCAAGTAGCCGAGGCGGCACACCCTTACTTCTATGTTTACAATATTTACAAAGTTGCAAAACCATGCCCACATTAATTAATCTTTTTTATGTAATGCAGAGATTATTAGAGAAGTTGAACCAAAATGGTGCGATGTACAAGCCATCACCTGTTGTGGCTTCCGGCAACAACGATGTAGACGAAGAAGTGGATTCCTTTCAGAATGGTCCGCCAGAAAAAGAAAGAATTCGTGCACAAGGATGACTTTGACGGTATAGAGCCGGTGATTGATTTGACACAGCCTCACGAGCCTGTTGGAAACCAGAACAACGATGTTGAGGAAGTATGTTTTTGTTTATTTCTCTTCATTTATCTCAATTATGCATCTACATTTTCGTAAATTGAACCTATCACATTATTTCTTTGTTAACCAGAAAACACCTGCCAAGTTAAATGTCGACAAGCCAACGAAGCCTACTGATGAGTGCGGTGCAACACTGGAGAACCCTTGGATCATAGGTAATTCTCCTCGTGCAGTATCGTCCGACATTGACATTTCTACAAGTTCTATCGACAGGATGTTGGGTAAGAGCAAAGGGAAAAAGTTTGCAGCAACTGCAAAAGAAGATGATGTTATATCCGGTAAGAGTCGACGGACACTTCCCAAGAAATTTGAATCCCCCTTTGCACTTGACAAGCCCAGCAAGTGAAACGCATGCGGTACTAAACCATCTGGCAACACTACCGCAACTAGAGGTACCGTTACTAGCTAACTTACTGCTTAATTTACTAGCAATGCATGTAGTCACCGTTCTTGATGTTCGTAGTTTTTCATGCAGCTCTGTTTAGTGACCGTGACATGGAAGGGGTTGTTAAGGACGATTTGAAACCGGAACTCGTTGATGTTGTTGTTACGTTTCTGGACGCAGCTGCTCTGTCAGAGAAGAATATGACAAAAAGAGTTTAGTACAATGAATGTGGCACCTCTGTGACTGTGGAGAGCATACGGCCAGTATTTGAGCATAGATGGCTGGCGGATGATGTAAGTTCTATTAGCATGTCCTGTTATTTAAGTGCATAATCTAGGTGTCAGCTATGAACATAAAATGTTCTATTATTTTATGCAGATTATCGATGCTTATCAGACACATTTGGGGCTGCGCGTTGGTCATGATCGGTACCTTTGTCCAGCCTGGAGGTCCAAATACCTTGTTGATCGTTCTAAGGCACGAGACAATCAAAAACCATCGATATACAACATGGATAGTGCGCTGAGCAGAGCTGGAGCAGTACGTAGGGTTCTGGAGGAGTATACCGTCTGTGATAAGGTACAATATGTTCTTACTAGTTCATTAACACTCATTTTAACAAGCATTATTGCATGGCGCCTCTAGCCTAGCCCCTCCACCAACCTCGTTGCCGTCGAGCCCTCGCCGGTGGACCTCCTCTTCTGCGGTTGCCCTCCCGCGCCCTCGGCCGCCAAGTCCTCCGATGCGCCTGCTCCGAGGAATCCAGCCCCGACGGTCGCCACCGCTGGCGTGGGTACGCGGGTGAGTCCTCTGGCTCACGGTCCTTCTGCGACGTCGTGAGAACCCTGCCGACCCCGCGCAGCCCTGCCCCCGCTCCTACGGCCCTTGTGCCCCGCAGCTCAGTCGCGCCGGCAGCTCGCGTCCCCGCCTCTGCCTGCCTCGGCCCCCGCTCGGAGGTCCACAGCGTCACTAGCGGACCCGTGCTGGATGCTGATGGCTTCCAACAACCGCATTGCAAGAATCGCCGCCAGGCGCATGGCGCCCGGCCGCCCCAACTCCTCCATGCTGCCGATGCAGCCCCTCGCTGGAAGAAGTCGCCGGGCTCTGCTTCCGCTGCCTTGACTCGGGACACCGGGTGCACGACTGCACCAACCCTGTGCGCTGTCGTCGCTGCCTCATCTCCGTCCATGAGTCCAGCAGTTGCGTGATGCTGTTGCCTGGCGACTGTCGTGCTCTACCCTCGTCCGCTCAGGTCTCGATTCCCACCGCCCCGCCTTGCTGCATCCCGCCTTCGCCCACGCCCCAGCCGCCCCCCCGCTACGCCGGTACGGGTCACCATCCCCCACTCCATTAAGATGGAGGAGGTGGAAGAGGTGCTGTCACGCGGCATGGTGGCCACCGTTACCGGCACCAGGCCCTCCGTCTCCCCCGCCCAGGTGGAGACAACCCTGCACGCCATGTTCGACCTCCATGCCCCGGAATATTTCCTGATCATCTTCTCTTCACGGCAAACCATGGACTGCATGGCCGGCGACCATCTCATCAACACCGACAATTTCACCCTTCTCCTTCGCCCATGGTGCAAGCTCGCCCACGCCACTGCCGGCAGCTTAGCGTACTCTGTACAGCTTGAGCTCCGCAGCATCCCTGCACGGGCATGGCATATGTCCACCGCTGAGCACGTCCTTGGGACTGGCTGCTGGATTGAGAGGCTACATCCGGACACACGCTCATGTGCCAACCTCGCCATGTTCCAGCTCGATGGGCGCGTGCACGACTAATACGTCTCCAACATATCTATAATTTATGAAGTATTCATGCTATTATATTATCCATCGTAGATGTTTTATATGCATTTATATGCTATTTTATATGATTTTTGGGACTAACCTATTAACCTAGAGCCCAGTGCCAGTTTCTGTTTTTTCCTTGTTTTTGAGTTTTACAGAAAAGGAATACCAAACGGAGTCCAATTGACGTACCAATTTTTGATGATTTTTTATGGACCAAAAGAAGCCCCTGGAGTAAAAGAGATGGGCCAGAAGAGTCTCGGGTTGTCCACAAGGGTGGGGGGCGCGCCCAGCCCCCTAGGCGTGGGCCCCTATCTCGTGGACGATTTGGAGACCCCCCCCTAACGTGAGACTGGCGCCAAAAATTCCTATAAATACAGAAACCTCTAGAAAATAACCTAGATCAGAAGTTCCGCCACCGCAAGCTTTGTAGCCACGAGAAATCAATCTAGGCCCTCTCTGGCACCCTGCCGGAGGGGGCCATCATCACCGGAGGCCATGGAGGAGGATCCCATAGGGGCCATCATCACCATGAAGGCCAAGGACCCATGGGAGAACCTCTCCCCATCCAGGGGGAGGCCATGGAGGAGGAAGCACAAGGGGGAGGACCTCTCCTCCTCTCTCTCAGTGGCGCCGGAGAGCCATCAGGAGGGGAATCATTGACGCGGTGATCGTCTTCATCAACATCACCATCATCATCACCATCCTCATCTCTTTTACGCGGTCCACTCTTCCGCACACCACTGTAATCCCTACTTGAACATGGTGCTTTATGCCACATATTATGATCCAATGATGTGTTGCCATCCTATGATGTTTTGAGTAGATATCTTTTGTCTTTGGGTTCATTGATGATCTAGATTAGTACGAGTTGTATGTTTTATTTTGGTGTTGTCCTATTGTGCCCTTCCTGTCGCGCAAGCGTGAGGGATTCCCGTTGTAGGGTGTTGCAATACGTTCATGATTCGCTTATAGGGGGTTGCTTGAGTGACAGAAGCATAAACCCGAGTAAGGGGGTTGTGGTGTATGGGATAAAGGGGACTTGATGCTTTAATGCTATGGTTGGGTTTTACCTTAGTGATCTTTAGTAGTTGCGGATGCTTGCTAGAGTTCCGATCATAAGTGCATATGACCCAAGAAGAGAAAGTATGTTCGCTTATGCCTCTCCCTCATATGAAATTGCAATGACGACCACCGGTCTTGTTAACAATTGCCTAGGACAATTCTGCACACCGACCCATCAATATTCCACACTCGCTATTTATAATATTTAGTAATATATTCTAACTTTATGATAACAGCACCTACTTTTATATTTTAGCTCTCAAATACCATGCAAAGTTATGCTCTTCACACCCACAACGTAGTTTATTTCTCATTTCTAGTTGGAAGCAAACGTTCTCTGTACGTAGAGTCGTATCAGTGGCAGATAGGAATTGAAAGAATATTGATATTACCTTTAGATCCTTGTGGGTTCGACACTCCATACTTATCACTTCCACCTTTGGAAATTGCTACGATGATTCCCTGCACTTGGGGATTATCAAGCTCTTTTCTGGGGCCGTTGCCGGGGAGCAATAGCGTGGGGTTGATATTCTCGTGTGTGCTTGTTTGCTTTCTTCACTAAGTAGATTTTGTTTTTCCTTTTTGTTTCTGTTTAGTTGTGGGTGAAATATACCACAAAAATTTAAAGAATGAAAATACAAAAAAAATTACTTGCCTCTCATGCCTAAAAAAGTTTTTCGAAAAGAGAAGTGATTGGAAAGTTATGCATTGAAGAAGTGAGGGTCAACCTTGAGCACTTGTGTTCATGCTCATGGAAAAAATGTAGAATTTTTCATGGACGTTTCTCTGTAAATAATTATCCCCTTGTATATATCCATTGTACTATAAAAATAATGTGCCAAGCTTTGGTTTTAGGATGATTAGATTGCTTGTTTACTATGTGCAGAACAAAAACAGAAACTTTGGATGTAGTGCGTGATTTTACATTTTCTACTAGAAGGTCAAATTGGTCTGGAAATTTTAGCACATTACTTCTGTACAAATTTTTCAAATTTTCATATTTATTTCATAATTTTTGGAGTTACATAAGATTACTAAACTTCCAGATTACTACAGACTGTCCTGTTTTTGACAGATTCTATTTTTCGTGTGTTGTTTGCTTATTTTGATGAATCTATGGCTAGTATCGGGGGGTATGAACCATAGAGGAGTTGGAATACAGTAGGTTTAACACCAATATAAATAAAGAATGAGTTCATTACAGTACCTTAAAGTGGTAGTTTGCTTTATTACACTAACGAGTCTCACAAAGTTTTTGTTAAAGTTTTGTGTGGATGAAGTGTTCAAAGATCGAGGAGGTATCAATATGAGAAGAATAAAGAGAGGCAAGAGTTCAAGCTTGGGGATGCCCAAGGCACCCCAAGTAAATATTTCAAAGGATACTCAAGCATCTAAGCCTGGGGATGCCCCGGTTGGCATCCCATCTTTCTTCTTCAACAAATATCGGTATTACCTCGGTTTTTGTTTTGTTCACATGATTTGTGTCATTTGTGTTTTTGTTTTTCTTTCTTTAAGAACCATGCTAGTATGAGTTAGCCCTTCATTGATTTATAGAATAGTTAATGTGCTTCACTTATATATTTTAAGTATGATCTTATAGAATTGCTCTTTGTGCTTCACTTAAATATTTTGAGTATGGTTTTATAGAATGCTTCATGTGCTTCACTTACATATTTTGAGCTTGGATATTGGTAAGTATATATTAATTGTAGGATGCTCCATGAACTTCACATATATCTTTTGTAGTATGAATAATAATATCATCTAAAGTGGGTTTGGAAGAGTGTCAACTTTAGGAATTAGTGATCCCACTATTCCGAATGAGAAGAATTTTGCTTATGTGGAGAGTAGAAAATTTTCTATGCTTGTTGATCATGAAAAGCATGCTTTATGTGATGGTTATATTGTTGAATCCATTCATGACGCTACTGAAAATTATTATGAGGGAGTAATTTATGCTTGTAGGAGTTGCAATAATACCAGGTTTCCTCTCTATGTGCTTAAAGTTTTGAAGTTATACTTGTTTTGCCTTCCTATGCTAGTTGATTCTTGTTCCTATAAATTATGTGCTCACAAATTCCCTAGGCATTGGAAGTGAGTTAGATTTAAATGTGCTAGTCATATTCTTTCATGATGCTCTCTCTATGTTTCAATTCTTTTCTTTTATGTGAGCATCATTGAAATCATCATGCCTAGCTAAAATGCATTAAAGAAAAGCGCTTGTTGGGAGATAACCTAATATCTAATCTTGTTGTCTTTGTGTGTTTACATGATTAAGGTACTGTAGTAATCATGTTTTATAGCCTTTGTTTCAATAAATTGCCAAGTAAGACCTTTGGGGAGACTTGGGTGAAAGTTAATGTGATCTTGCTGTAAAAAATAGAAACTTTGCACTCACGGGATTAGCTGCCATTTTTTACAGAAGAGTGATTTTGAGTTGATTCTTTCTGAAGAAGACTAATAGAAAAATTCCTGACGTCCACCAATTTATTTCATAATTTTTGGAGTAGCACAAGTATGGTTGTTGTTCAGATCATTACAGACTGTTCTGTTTCTGACAGATTCTGTTTTCATTGCATAGTTTGCTTGTTTTCTAGTTTTTATGCCTTATATTTCTCAATATAAATTGTATAAATGATATGGTACAGTAGTCATTGTGTGAGAACAATTATGAACATTGTCTTTGACACTACCAAAGTGAATGGTTTACTCTTTATCATACTAACCTATCTCACGAAGTTCCGTTAAGTTTTGTGTGATTGAAGTTTTCAAGCTTTGGGTGAGATATTCATATGAGGAGAATAAGGAGAGGAAAGACCCTAAGCTTGGGGATGCCGAAGGCACCCCAAGGTAATATTCAAGGAAGACTCAAGTGCCTAAGCTTGGGGATGCCCGGGAAGGCATCCCCTCTTTCGTCTTCAAAACTATCGGTATACTTTACTCGGAGCTATATTTTTATTCGTCACATGATATGTGTTTTGCTTGGAGCGTATTTTAAATTTTACTTTCTGTTTGAATAAAATCATTGGATCTGAAATCTTGAATGAAAAAGAATCCTCCCATGGCTAGTTAATTATTTGACTACTCAGTGTTCTTCACTTATATCTTTTTGGAGTAGTTTGTCATTTGCTCACGCGCTTCACGTATATCCTATGAGTAAATGGTTGAATGAATTGAATATCATAAATCTGAATTTATATATGTTTCATATGCTTATACCATGGGGAGTAATGACTTCACACAGAATAAGTATAGGTAGTAAACTTATTGAAAGTTAGCAAACGCAGAATTGGTCACTTGAACAATCCATGAAAGAATATTGAAGGAAGAAAGATTTCACATATAAATATAATATCTTGGACATCTTTTGCAATTGTGAGCACTCATTAAAATATGACATGCTAAAAGGTTGATGTTGGAAAAGGAAGACAACTTAATGGGATATGTGTTCCTATATCCGAAACATTATATTGTCTTGGATCATCCAACATGTTGAGCTTGCCTTTCCCTCTCATGCTAGCCAAATTATTTGCACCAAGTAGAAATACTACTTTTGCTTCCAAACATCCCTTAAACTAGTTTTGCCGTGAGAGTCCACCATACCAACCTATGGATTGAGTAAGATCCTTCAAGTAAGTTGTCATTGGTGCATGCAATAAAAATTGCTCTCTAAATATGTATGATCTATTAGTGCAAAGAAAATAAGCTTTATACGAACTTGTGATAGGGAAGAAATAAAAGCGATGGACTGCATAATAAAGGTCTTTATCACAAGAGGCAATATAAAGTGACGTTCTTTTGCATTAAGATTTTGTGCATCCAACCTTAAAATCGCATGACAACCTCTGCTTCCCTCAGCGAAGGGCCTATCTTTTACTTTTATCTTCTACCCTTATACAAGAGTCATGGTGATCATCACCTTTCCCTTTTACACTTTTTCCTTTGACAAGCACTTTGTGTTGGAGTGAACTGTATATATATATATATGCATTATATATATATATATATATATATTCTGATCACGGGATCAGAATAATATTCTGATCACAACCTGAACTGCCTGAGTAACGCGCCTGACCTTCTCTGTGAACTAGGTTGAACTTCTCGCAGCATTGCCCAAATAGGGATTGCTATATATCGTTGGAAAGCTATGGACACCAATATCATGACCCAACTTAAATTTTTGGCAAAATATAAGCGGCTTAAGAGCAGTTTTAAAAACCGTTTTTTCTTCGCACAAAAAATGTGAATCGTATTTTCGATCGCATTTCTAAACCGCTTATCGGAATGAGGCATATAATATGGCGTTGCAAAGCTGCTGCAAAACCGTTCCTTCCACATGTTGAAAGTTTTTTCTAATTCTCTATGATTAAAGAGTAATTTGAAAAAACGTAAAATTTCGTAAACCGAACAACTGAGTTCGTTTTTTCGATGTCTTTTCTAAACGGCTAATCCAATGGAGGCATATGCTATAGCGTTGGAAAGCTTATGAAAATGTGCTAATCTTTCATCGTGAAAGTGTTTTTCTAATTTTGAATGGTTTAAGAGTAATTTACAAAATGGTCCAAGTCCTACCGAGTTCGTATTTTCGAGCTAATTTTTTAACCGTGCGTCCGAATTCAGCAAATGATATGATGCTGGAAAGCTTGAACAAATGTGAAACTTTATGGTATGTATTGTTTCTCCCAATTCTTTACGGTTTTAAATCAGTTTAGAAAATAGCGAAAAACATATTTTTGCCGTAATTTCTACGAACTTTATCGGAATTGGGCAAATAATATACCGTTGAAAAGCTACGGAAAATGCGAAATTTTTTCATGTTGATGGTTTTCTCTGATTCCTAGCTGTTTTGAACTAATTCTGAAAACGGCGGGATCATTCGTTCTGCCTCTACCGCGAAAGAGATTCTTCAAAAATGCACCGCGTGAAGAACCTGAACTTCTCGGTGCATGTACCTGAACTTCACTCTGTTTTTCACGTGATTTTTTTGCTCGTAGATCTTCATCCACTTCTCGTAGCTCTCCATCCCACTCACGGGAATTGAGCGGGTGATATACCGATGGAAAGCTACTGTAAACACGCAACTTTCCCGTGTTGATCATTTTTTCATACTCGCGACAATTTTGAAAGTTTTTCATCTGAAATTCATTCAGCGTAGTAGTTGAACTTCATGCTATTTTCACGTTGAACTTTTGTGACGTATTTTTGTTTGTGCACGCGCCTGAACTTCCCTCTGTACGAACCCGACCTTTATCAGAATTTTGAAAACCGTTTTTTCTTCATACAGAAAACGTGGATCGTATTTTCGATCGCATTTCTAAACCGTTTAGCAACTAAATACTCATTTTAGATAGGAATCTCGCTCATAGGCGGATTTTGCACTCGGGTCGTGAAGAACTCGCGTTTTTTTGCGATTTTACTGCCTGAGTTGTTCGACCTGAACTTCCCCCTGTGCTAGGTTGAACTTCCCGCAATATTGCCCAAATAGGGCCTGCTATATACCGTTGGAAAGCTATGGACACGAGTATCATGACCCAAGTTAATTTTTTCGCAAAATGTAAGCGGTTTAAGAGCAGTTTTGAAAACCGTTTTTTCTTCACACAAAAAACGTGAATCATAATTTCGATCGCATTTCTAAACCGTTTATCGGAATGAGGCATATAATATGGCGTTGGAAAGCTGCTGCAAAACCGCTCCTTCCACATGTTGAAAGTTTGTTCTAATTGCCTATGCTTAAAGAGTAATTTGAAAAAACGTAAAATTTCATAAACTGAACAGCTGAGTTTGTTTTTTCGCTGTCATTTCTAAACGGCTATTCCAATGGAGGCATATGATATGGCGTTGGAAGCTTATGAAAATGTGCTACTCTTTCATCTTGAAAGTTTTTTTCTAAGTTTGAATGGTTTAAGAGTAATTTAGAAAATGGTCCAAGTCCTACCGAGTTTGTATGTTCAAGCTAATTTTTTAACTGTACGTCCGAATGCAACAAATGATACGACATTGGAAAGCATGAGGAAATGCGAAACTTTTTATATATATTGTTTCTCTAAATTCCTTACCGTTTTAAGTCGATTTTAAAAATGGCTAAAAATGTATTTTTGCCGTAATATGTACAAACTTTATCGGAATTGTAAAAATAATATACCGATGAAAAGCTACGGAAAATTCGAAACTTTTTCATGTTGATGGTTTTGTCTGATTCCTAGCCGTATTCAAGTAATTTCGAAAATGGCGGGATCATTCGTTCTGACTTTATCGCGAAGCAGATTTTTCAAAAATGCATCGCGTGAAGAACTTGAACTTCTTGGTGCGTGTACCTGAACTTCACTCTGTTTTTCATGTGATTTTTCTTGCTCGTAGCTCTTCATCCACTGCTCGTAGCTCTCCATCCACTCACCGGAATTGAGCAGGTGATATACCGATGGAAAGCTGTTGTAAACACGCAACTTTCCCGTGTTGAACATTTTTTCATACTCACGACGATTTTAAAAGTTTTTTCATCTGAAATTCATTCAGCGTAGTAGTTGAACTTCCTGCAGTTTTCACGTTGAACTTCTGTGACGTATTTTTCTTTGTAATTTTGTCATCCATTTCGTCAGTGTTACACAAATGATATTCTTTTTGTACAAACCTCTCACAATATTTTTTTAACTTCCTTCGTCCAAGGACTTGAACTTATACAAATGATATTCCCGCCGTTTTGAAATAAATTAGAAAATGACGAGATCATAATTTCTGCCTTCATCGCGAATGGAAATGCACTGCGTGAAGTAGTTGAACTTCTCGGGCATATCTGTTTTGAACTTCACTCTGTTTTTGACGTGCTTTTTTGCAATGCGTGAAGTAGTTGAACTTCTGGGGCGGTCTGTTTGAACTTCACTCTGTTTCACCTTATTGTATTTTTCTTATATGAAATACAGACCATGTAGTACGTGAACTTCCGGTTGTTATCAATTTGAACTTCTCTCTGGTTTGAGAGAATTATTTTAAATCAAAAAAAAATAACATACTTTTTATGTATTTTGGACATCTAAATACATGGTGAACCTCTCTCAGAAGAATTTTTCAACTTTTCCTTGCCGAGCACTTGAACTTCTAGCAACCATTTTTTCGTTTATGAGTTGTTTTTTAAAAGTGTAAAAAATGGTGTTGTGTTTTTATTTTTTGAACAGGTAAATACTATGTTTTAATAAACTCAAAACTTCTCTGTTATTTCAATTTGTACTTCACCTTTTTATATTCTGATTAAAGAATTGTATTCAAGTTTTATATGGAAAAAATCGTACATGGAAATACAAGGTGAACCTCTCTCGCAATTTTTTTAACTTCCCGGAAGGAGCACTTGAACTTCTTTCAACAAACCTTTTAAACTTTTATTTTTCTATACTTCTGTTCTCACCTGAAATGCATTCCTTGCAGTACTTGAACTTCTTGTTGTTTTCACTATGAACTTCTTTCCACAGGTAAGAATTTTTTGAATACATCAAAA
Source organism: Triticum aestivum (assembly GCF_018294505.1). Taxonomy (NCBI): domain Eukaryota; kingdom Viridiplantae; phylum Streptophyta; class Magnoliopsida; order Poales; family Poaceae; genus Triticum; species Triticum aestivum. The sequence continues at coordinate 491,412,173 of NC_057807.1, forward strand.
CATGTTTTAAATGGTATACATAAAAATTTTAAACCGTTCAACAAAATGTGGCACATAATATACCAGGTGGAAAGCTTATGAATCGCAGCAAGTTTTTCATGTAGACATGTATTACAAATTTGTTGTCGTTTGAGAGAAGTTTCTAAAATGGCAAAACAACGTTGGTTTTTGCATTTTAAAACAACATATAAATGAACGGCGGGTGTGTCATAAATATAATTTTTGAACTGTGCAGGGAGGAGCACGTGAACTTCTTGCAACAAACTTTGAAGCTTTTAGTTTTCTATGCTTATATATTCTTAACTGAAATACATTTCGTGTAGTAGTTGAACTTCCCGATGTTTTCACCTTGAACTTCTCTGAACCTTCACATCCACATCACTCTGAACTTCAGTCCTCCTTCAAACCGCAACTTTTTCCTGGTACACATATGTGACCTTCTCCTATCTATTCTTCTTTTCAAGACAAAAAGTTCAGGCATCAATTTTCCTAACATATAAAATGGAAGACAAACAAAATCATTAGCAAAAACAAACGGTGGGCAGAATATTGTTCTCACGTTATCCACATGCGTACACAAGTTGCTGAATTTTCTTTGATGTAATTTTTCAAATACAAGCACACAAAAAACCATCGAAGCAACATACTCTTTGACCATTTTCTGCTAAGTAGCTATACTGATGCATTCTTTTTCCATTTTCTTTGACTCTTCAATTTTTTTCCTACAAGAACAATACAAGGACTAAACTGATAGAATTAGAGTCTCAGAACTAAACGGAAGTTGCAACATGCTCCATAGTGGAAGTCTGATATGATCTGATCAGATCATCCATGTTTGTGTGCAAGTAAACAACAACTTTGCTTCGGCCTTCCATTTCAGAACTCCCCTCCTCTTGGGTTGGATAAATCAAACCCAGAGGAATCATCCATCCATCCTCTCACCGAAACACAAGGCACGGATACACTAGTAGTCAAACATGGAAGCAACATTGACCAAAACCAAAACTAGTCGTGCATCCATCAGTAATTGCACCATGCCTTCCCCTCCCAAGTAAGCAATTCTTGCTAATAAATTGCTCCGGCGACGCACGCAAGGGACCAAAAAACTTGGGACATCTCCTGCCCTAGTACCACCATCAGTAGTAATTCAGTACTATGCTCTGCTCCGCTTTGCTCTGTTTTATCACTGCTACTGATGCTGCTACTCCACTTCCTTGACAGGCCACCTTTCACCACCACCGCCACCCTGCTGGCAGCAACTATTGGCGATGTTCGAGACCCGCTGCATGATCATCGCCTCGCCGCATCGACCCCTTCCCGTGTCCCGCTGAACACCACCTCCCTGTACCACACACACGCTGCAGGTCAAAATGACATACAGGCAGGACTGATTTCGTGGGTAAAGAACACGCAAACCCGGCTGAGACCTGTTGTCGTCCCTACCTCTCGCTCGTCCCAGCTTTGAGCTCCCCCTTAGAGATACTGATCGGCACGCCCGTAACCTGCACTTTGACGACGAACCATTAGTCCAAACCATAGCCTTGTCGTTTAACCGTTTGTGGCTGCGCTTCGGTGGTGCGGGAGATATGTACGTACCCGTTTGATCTCTCCTATGGTCCTCCCGCCATAGCCGATGACGGCGCCCACGTACTCGTCCGCGACACTCATGGTGAGGGTCCCTTGCACGTCGTTGTCGTAGTCAGGCGATCTCATGGGTGTTAGTCTAGAGGAATTCAAGATAAGATGGTTCAGGTTTTGCTGTAGAGGCCGATAGCACTAGTTGGTAAACTAGCTCGATTTGCGAGTGGGGATGGCAGAACGGTGCAAGAAACAGGGGCGGAGGGCAGGCCGCGTAGGAGGGGAGGGAAGGTCGCGACGGAGTGTTGGGAAGGTCACGCCGGAGGGCAAGTTGGGGGCGGGTAGAAGGGAGGTGGTCGGGTCAGAGGGCAGTGGTGGAGGTGGTTGGGGCGGTGGTTGGAGGCAAGGGCGGACGTGGCTAGGGCGGGGTGAGCCGTCGGGGTGGCGAGCTCGGCCGAGCTCAGCCTCCTCGCGCCGTCGTCCTGAGGCAGGTGCTGCCCGGGAGCAAGGTAGGAAGGCGGCCGGATCCAGGAGTGGGGCGGCGCGGGGGCCGGCTCAGGTGCGGGAGCGGCGGGGTGGCCGGATCCAGGAGTGGGGCGACGAGGGACGACTCAGGCGAGGGGCGGCGCGGGGGCTAGACCCCGGCCCGCGGAGTGGCGCGCGGGTTAGAGGCGACGGTGGCGGCGGTTCTGGGGGCTGATGGTGGGGGCAGATGGGTTGGAGTGCGGGAGGTGGGATCGAGGGAGTGCGGGAGATGCGAGATGGATGGTCGTAGTATTTTTTTCTTTGTTCCAGCACGGTTCGGGAGTTGGGGAACCTATGATCGAGCCTTTATAGGGCTGGTGTGATCCAAATAGTTATTCTAATCCTAGGATTAGAATAGTGCCACCCTATATATATATCACATGAGTGTTAGCAATTGTGAAAGACTATATGATAGTTGAGTATGTGGGATTTGCTAAATCAAAGCTCTTACATAGACCCTTCTGAAAATAAGATGAATTGCAATTGTTTATTAACTAAGAGCACTGTTTGTTAGTTTTCAAGAAAGTTTATGATCTATACTTTAACATGTGAATAGCTTCACTACTAGGGAAAACCTTATACACAGAAATTTAGCAACAACGCGGGTCAAAAAAGGGCGCTAGTGCTAGATATCAGTAGCAATCGAAGGAAAACCGTGATACAGATACAATCTTAGCAGTAGCGCGTGTAGTGTCAAAAGGGCTACTACTAATATTCCAACTGCTAGAATGATAGTCTACGCATAGCAGTAGCGGGCTTGGAAGAAACTCGCTACCGCTAGGGCATAAGTAGCAGCGCGTTTCCTAAGAAGAGCGCTACTACTAACGGAAATAAAATAAGATGAAAAACAAATAGAAAAGTAAATGAAAATGAAAGAAATAGAAAAAGGAGAAAGGAAAAAATAAAATGTAAAGAAAAATAAATGAAAAAGCGAAAAAACAGAGGAAGACATAGCAGCAGCGTGTGTTTGTAAGAGGAGTTGTAGCTAGCGTAGCTGCAGCGCGAGTCCTAGACCCCCGCTATAGAAACAGAAAAGGAAATTAAAAATGGAAGAAAATTACATAGCTATAGCAGCAGCGCGTTTTGTAAAAACCGCTATAGCTATCTTAGCTATAGCGTGTTTCACCAAACACGCTACCGCTAAGTTTGACTTAACCAAAAAAACATTTCCCCCGGCCACCACTTCTCCCCCAAATCCCTCAACACACCCCGCGCGCCGCCGTCTCCCCGATTCGTCGTTGCCCCACTTCGCCGTTGTCTCCTGCCGACGTCGACACCACCAGAGCCGTGCGCCGTCGACGCCACCAAAGCCGCCCCCAACGCCACAGAGCCGCACGGCCTCGTCAACGCCACCGGAGCCGCCGTCGATGCCACCGGATCCTTCCTCGCCACAACTTCCTCCCTCGCCGTCACCAGAGATGCCCCTGCCTCCCTCGCCGTCACCGGAGACGCCCCTGCCTCCCTCGCCACAACTGCCTCTGTCGCCACCACCGGAGCCATCCTCTGTAAGCCCCCACCCCTCTTCTCTCTCTCATGCATAGGTTAGCTAGTTTAATTAGGTTAATTATCTATGTTAGGGCAAAAATTTAGTTAGGGCTTTGACAGAGAAGTAGTTAGGTTAACTAGTTTAATTAGGTTAATTATCTAGGTTAGTGCAAAAATTTAGTTAGGGCTTTGACAGAGAACTAGTCAGGTTAACTAGTTTAATTAGGTTAATTATCTAGGTTAATTAGTGCAAAAATTTATTTTGGGCTTTGACAGAGAACTAGCTGCGTTAACTAGTTTAATTAGGGTTAATTATCTAGGTAAACTAGATTAACTAACTAGGTTAAATAGGTAGGTTAATTAGGTTCGTTGGATTAACAAGCTAGGTTAAGTAGGCTGGCTAGGTTAGAGGAAAATTTTATTTCAGAGCATTAGGTCAGAAGGGTTAGAGAAATGGAGTTCCTTTGCAATTTAATTGGGTTCTGTCCTAGGCAGAGAAGGGTTAGAGATAATAATGTGTGTTTGTGTGAGAGAGAGGAATAGCTAGATCAACATAATTTGGGTTCTATCCTAGGCAGAGAAGTGTTTAGTGAGGTCATTTTGCAAAGGTTTTTGATTTTTGAAACACCACTATTTTTCAAGGAAAAGAATTTAGGCAAATTTTATTTTTCATTGAAGTGGTCATGTTATATCTTTTCATTTAAGTTGTTCGATTGTGCCCAAGTGGCTTTGTTGTTTCCAGGGAATGATGCTGAGTGGCCTATGTTTTGCCGGAATGTTGATTCATTTCTGTTCCGGCAAATTTCAGGTTCTCGATTTGTCCACTTTTTAGCAAAGGTCATGCCGAAATTTTCCGTGAATTTCGGCATGACTTGTACTACAAACTAGGACATATCGAGTGCCCGGGATTTGCCGCACCAGGAAGGAGTCAACATTCCTGCAAAACAATAGTCCTTTTTATGTCATTATTCATTTTATTAGGTCTAGAATTAATTGACTAGATTTAATCATAGGAAACATGGCTAGCAACAATGAAGGACAGGGTTCTGGTGATTGCGATGACGTCTACCTGGCGGCGGACAAATTTTTTAGCCTTACCGACGATCAACCGATGTTGTTGCTGGGCCCACCGGTGGCATCGGGGACTGAGACCGACACGCAGACCGGTGCTGAGACTGAGACTGGCGCTGAGATTCAGACCGGCATCGAGACCGGCGCTGAGACCGGTGCTGCCTCGGAGAGCGAAGCCGGTGTAGAACCGAAAGCAAAGAGGCAACGGGTTCCTAACAAACTCAGGACCACTAGACTGGTGGTCATGGAGGTGGACGATGACAATTTTGAGCCAGAGGCGCCCGAGGAAGTGCGCGCGTGCTACAGCAATCAAATAGGCTGCATCGTACGGACAACCACCACCATCAACGATGAGAAACTACAGAAGATAGAAAATATGAGGAGCTCCCTCCTAAAGAAGTTTCACCAGATATTCTTGTTCCTGGGCCGGAATGAGAAGGATTATGAAGATCCAGACGAGGACCCGGCAATGAAGAAGATAAACAAACACGCCATGACCAAGTTTAGCGACGCGTTGGCCGCCTGGAAAAATCGAGTGAAAGCAAAGATCAACGACGGGGAACCCTACTCCGAGATTGTAAAGGATAATCCGACAATCACGGAAGAGCAGTTTCAAATATTCAAGGAGGCTTGCGAGGCCGAAGCTGCCAAAAAAAAGTCTAAGTACATGAAGGGGCTTCAAAAGAGGAACATTGGGAGCCACCACCTCGGAAGCTGTGGTTACGGCGGATAGAGGTCCAAATGGGCCAAGGAGGACGTGGAAGCCGCGAGTCTGGGCATCCCAGACCCCTTGGCGGATTTCACTGTCCCGCAGGAGCGTGACGTCCTGAGGGCCCGGCACCGTTGGGACCCAGTGAAGAAGGTTTACGAGACAACACCGGTCATTATGGAGTTCATGGGACTGCTGGTAATTTTAGTTTCTGATCAATTCAACTGCACACGTTAGTCATATTTGTAAACGATCCTTGTGCCTTTTGCAGAGAGAGCAGCACCGGATTGCGGCCGAAAGCGACTCGCCGTCTGAGGCATTGGTGAGGCCCAAGTGGGACACTCCATTCAACCGGGTGTTGAACATATTGAAACGACAAACGGTGGATACTCGACCATCATATGGACGCATGCACGCTGTCGGAGACGGCGCCACGTCGAAGAAGTACTACCGTGAGACCATGGAGGAGAGAAAGGAAAGATGGAGGTTAACTAAAGAAAACATCGACAAGAAGGTTGAGATTGTGGTTGAGAAGAAATCATCTCAGACAGTCGCAACAGCGGTAGCTGCCGCAAAACAGGCGATTGCAGATATGTCTACTTCCTTGGTGACGGGCGTTTTCAGTTGGACAAGGCAAAATCCAGAAAAAAATGCAGAGGACTTTCCCCTTGCTGACTTCTTGGGAGCACCTACTCCCGAACCGGCTCCCGTACCTGCTCCCGCACCGACTCCCGCACCGGACATGCTCGGTGGTGCCTCCTCTTTGGCTGAGCTCGACGCCCTCACGGTATCTGTCACACCGGCCCCCTTCAATATAAATGTATAATCTCCCGTTTTCGTTGCCTTTCGAATGTCTCACGTCGCAGACTTTTCTTTGCAGGCCGACAAAACCCCGTGCACCATATTGTACACCATCAGCGAACAGAAGGTGGACGTGGGGAAAGCGACGATAATGGAGCCGAAGGAACCATTGTTCCACAGCCGGCCGATCCCCCCGAACATCTTCAAGATTTCCGTGGCCAGTGTCAAACCAGGCCACGAGAATTTGCCTCCTCTAATGCTAGTGCGGGATGACGACGAGACCCCGCGGCGGCTTGGTGATTGTTGCAATGGGTGGCTCCTGTTGTGGCCAAAGAGTCTGCTTCGTCTGGAGGCGGCCGGGAGCACACCCACGAGCACGCAGCCTCAGCAAGGTATGAACATCAACACCCCACCTACCCAATTAGCGTCGCGTGTCGGGTTGGGTGATAGCAAACAGGGTAAGGAGGAGGCTCCATTAGTCACTAATGACATCGCCATGGATGAGGATGACGATGACGATGGCGCTGAACAGTATGTCTATACTGGCGCCTCCTCAGGGTTCGAGCGTCATGAGTCGGTGCCTGAATTACCATCTCAACGTATTATTGACGACCTTCCGGTAGTAAAGAAGTCTAGGACGAGAGCGAGGAAAGGCAAAAAAGCTGATTCTATGATCCAGCCGCCTCAGCAGCCTCGGCTTCAGGACCGTATAGATATCCCCGATGCGGATAAATGGCATATCCCCGGTCAACTAGTCCTACCTGCAACAGCGCTACGGCCCAAATTCGGCGATCTAAGGAGACTTCATGACTATGTGCTGCGGGTAGAGAAAGGCCTCATCGCCTCGAAAGATCCAGGATACCCACTCTATGTGGTTAACATTCCGCGGCAAATGTCATACGTCGACAGCTTCCCCACGGATAAGTTCTTCCTCCGGTTCGATTACATATTCGACATGTTTCACGTGAAGAAGCTGGATTTTACGTTTGTCCGCCTTTATGCCTTGCACATGAACTACAAAATTGGGGTTGAGCAGATACGTCATATCTTGTGTCGCTGACCCGTACTACATGCACGAGGTCTTCTTGGGAGTCTGTGCAGAGCAGCGTGAATACGCGAGGGATTACATTGTCAGTTTCATGGTCTCCAATAAGGACAAGGAGGCGATTCTCGTGCCTTATCATCCCGTGTAAGTCATCTGCGCTGCTATCCTTCCTTCGATTTCAATAATTCATTTGCACGGTGGAGGCTAATTAATTTGAGGTGTACTTATTTTGCACAGCGGCGGGCGCGCTGTCCTCATCAACCTCTACCCCCGATTCTCCCACGCTCTTTACTTGGACTCATCGAAGAACATTCACAAAAAGGATTACACCCACATCAAAGATGTTCTCGACAGTGCTATGTTTTACTACCAAGCAAGGGGTGGAGAGGTTAGGGACAAGAAGAGAAGGGGCGGCAGGGCCGCCTTCAGCCATAAGACCGACTTCTGCTGCATCGAGCAACCGAACGATTCTCTTAATGATGGATTCTATGTCCTACACCACATGCTGGAGTACAGACGGGATCACCAGAACCTTCACATGTCACCTAGATCTGGCGATGCCCATATTCTGTAATGGGCAAAGGACATAGGAGATATCAAGGATCATCGACTTCGAGCTGAGTTCTATAACATCCAGCGCGAACTTTCCCAAATCATCATGAACGAGGTCGTCGGAAAAACAGGGATGTTCTACGGAGAAGGACAAATGTCGCGGGAAGACGTCCGAACATGGATAGCCTCTCAGCGTCTTGACATGAAGCCTTTCACTAAGCTCGAGGACTATCTCCTTGACATGGATGGATGGCACGACACGATGGAGTGATTGTCGATATATGACAATGTGTCCATTTAGTCCATACTTTCTGTATGACAAAACTTTGAGTTATGCACGGTGAAACTTTATTTGTGATGTAATTAAACCGTCCTCCTCCTCGACTAGCGAAATTCACTCTAGTTAGGGCATTTTGAGTACGATGAACTTTGTTATTTATGCTTATGATATGTTGTTTCTATTTTTGCCAAGTCTGTCTCTTTCTGTTGCTCAACTATATATGTTGCATATCATCGACTCATGTGACGATGCAGGTGCATAGATCATAGATGGCGAAGAAGTGCTACGCCAGGAGTATATATACGACAAGTGGCCGGAGTGTCAGGTCCAGGTGTACCGGTTTCCGGTTTCCGAGCGACAAGCAGTAGTTAGTTTAGGTTCACGCTAATGCGAGAGAGGGATACGAACTCATGTACTCAAAGTGATAGATCTTCTTGCATATATCATTGTTTAGATGGATGATGATGTACTTGCAAGTAATCGAGACTTGTATCGCTATTTTCGAGATTGATGACGAGAGACCACTTTGTGTTGGATGATGATTATGATGATGACATGATTTGATGAGACTAATTGTATGTATATGCTATGATTACATTTGTATGTGTATGGTATGCTAAAGATTATTGTATAAAGCCTATTCAAATACAAAACAAATACAAAACAAATATGCAGGAAAAAAAACTAATAAAACTAGTAGTAGCGAGGGGGTAAATTTAGCAGTAGCGCCGCCTTACCAGTAGCGCTTCCCTGTAAAAAGCGCTGCAGATAATATCAGTAGCGCCCTTTTCCAAAGAGCGCTACCGCTATTCATGTATAGCAGTAGCATGGGACAATAGGTGCTACTTCTATACGTTAGTTGTAGCACCTTATTAGTAGCGTCGGTACCCGCGCTACTGAGAGGCCAAAACCCGCGCCGCTGCTAGGCTTTTCCCTAGTAGTGCTTGTTACTTGATCATGAAAAGTTTTATGACATGACCTACTGTTATGACATATAATGATGCCAGAAAAGGTGATTGAAATTATCATTGATCAAACTTGTGCACCTGCTAGCATTCAGACTTCATAAATTATTTCTTTTATCATTTACCTACTCGAGGACGAGCAGGAATTAAGCTTGGGGATGCTGATACGTCTCCAATGTATCTATAATTTATGAAGTATTCATGTTATTATATTATCCATCGTAGATGTTTTATATGCATTTATATGCTATTTTATATGATTTTTGGGACTAACCTATTAACGTAGAGCCCAATGCCAGTTTCTGTTTTTCCTTGTTTTTGAGTTTTACAGAAAAGGAATACCAAACGGAGTCCAATTGACGTACCAATTTTTCATGGTTTTTGATGGACCAAAAGAAGCCACTGGAGTAAAAGTGTTGGGCCAGAAGAGTCTCGGGCTGTCCATGAGGGTGGGGGGCGCGCCCACCCCCTTGGGCGTGGGCCCCTATCTCGTGGACGATTCGGAGACCCCCCTGACGTGAGACCGGCGCCAAAAATTCATATAAATACAGAAAACTCCAGAAAATAACCTAGATCGGAAGTTCCACCACCGCAAGCCTCTGTAGCCACGAGAAATCAATCTAGACCCTCTGTTGTAGGGTCAAACCCTAGGTGGGATCTTTTCACACTTGGAGGGGGGAGGAGGAAAAACACTCAAGAACACCAAGAACAAAACTCTCAAACAAACCCAAATATCACATCCACTAGAGTAGCATACATGAGATCCACAAGATTACAAGATCAATCCCAGGATAATAGCACTAGGGTAAGGTTCTTCTCACTAGGTGAGGTCTTGCATCCAAAGAGGATCTTCTCCAAGAGGAGGGCTTGATCTCCAAGAGGAGCTTCTCCAAGTGGAGGTCTAGCTCTCCTAAAGGAGGAAGATGAACAAAGCCCTCTTTTGTGTTCTAATATGCTAACCCTACAAATGAACTAGGAGATGCGAAAGTGCTATTGTGAGCTCGAGCTCACACGCACCCTTCACTACAGTACAAGCAAAAAATATATTTAAAAAGTTCAAAAAAATCTGAATTGTTTTGGCAACAAACGTTGATATCTTTTGCACATGCGTGCAAAATTTCATGACAAAATGACATTCATGCAGGTCTCAGCAAAAAAAACAAAATCGATGCTACAAAATGCTTCCAAAAATAGTTTTTTTGGAGCATGATTTTTTTTTGCTGTGACCTCCACAAATGTCATCTCATCACGAAATTGGCACGCATGTAGGAAAAACATCAAAGTTTCTTGACAAAAAATTTCAGATTTTTTTTTAATTTTTTACTATTTTTTCAGATTTTACTGTTCATCCGGGATAACTGGTGCTCGGGATCAATTCCTCCGCGTCCCTAGGAGATGCCCTTATATAGTTTAGGGACGAAATGAGAGAGGAGGGGGATACAAGGGCAAAGCCCCGAGGAGGCACGCAGGCTCTCGGTGTCGTCCGGGCACCCGGGGTCATGGGGGTCGGGCACCCGGACTGGTCAGGGCCATCTTCAGGTTAGGCCGGGCACCCGGGGGCGAAGGGTCCGGGCACCCGGCCCATACAGGGGCTTGGCTGGAGGGGAGCCCGGGCACCCGGGGCCCCAAGCAGGGCACCCGGGGTGGCGCCAGGCGGGCGGCTGGGAGGGGCCGGGCACCCGGGGGTCCCAGGCTCGGGCACCCGGGGGTCCCAGGATCGGGCACCCGGGGGGGCGGCCAGCGACTGGGAGCAGAGGGCCTGGGCACCTGGAGGCCAAGGGGCCGGGCACCCGGGGTGAGCCGGGGCAGCTCCCAGGTGGTGAGGCAGGGCACCGGGGGTTCGAGAGGCCGGGCACCCGGGGTGTCCAGAGGTTTTTTCTCCGTCCTTTCTTCTTCGCTCTTCTTGTCCTCTCCTTCCTCCTCTTGCTCCATGGGTGCTTGGGACTTCATCCTTGCTTCCTCACGATGATCTCCAATGTACCTAAGAACGCATAGTGTATCTCTTTGAGGTAGAATCCCATTCTCAAGTGAAACCGAGCGAAACTCGAAGAGGAGAGAATCAACCTCATTCTCGATGGCGCATGCACGTGCTGTTGTCATTGGTCCTCTTGGTGCTTGCGGTGGTGATGGAGTGTCGGTGGGAGTAGTCAAGGGATGCTCCGCATCATCTCCCCCCCCCCCTTGGGAGAGATCCGTCCACGGATCATGCTCTTCATCACCATGGTACTTGGCCGAGTCTTTGACGTTGAAGATGTCGCTAACGTTGTACTTGTCACGTGGTATGTCGACCTTGTAGACGTTGTCGTTGTAGCGTGCAATCACCTTGAATGGTCCGTCGACTCTTGGGAGTAGCTTGGACTTGCGCTCCTTGGGGAAGCGGTCTTTGCGGAGATGTATCCATACTTGATCACCCGGTTGGAACACCATCGGAGACTTGTTGATGTTGAGCTTGGCGGTGAGGCGTTGCACTTGGCGCTCGATCCTGGAACGTGTTTCTTCATGCCTTTTCTTCAGGTAGGCGGCTCTTGCACTTGCGTCCATGTTTGCTCGTTCTTGAAGCGATAGAGGAAGGATGTCCAATGGTGACAAAGGGTTGAAACCGTAAACGACCTCGAAGGGGGACTTGCCGGTTGTAGAGTGTCTTGCGCGATTGTAGGTGTACTCGACGATGGGTAGGCACTCCCCCCACTCCTTGATGTTCTTCTTGATCAACACACGTAGAAGAGTTGCAAGCGTCCGGTTGGTGACTTTCATTTGGCCTTCGGTTTGAGGATGATACGCCATGGAGAATAGTAGTTTGATCCCGAGCTTGGCGCATAGCGTCTTCCAAAAGTAGCTTAAGAACTTGACGTCTTGATCCGACACAATTGTCTTTGGCACGCCGTGCAACCTCAAGATTTCCCTACAAAATAGATTGGCAACATGTGAAGCGTCGTCTATCTTATTGCATGGGATAAAATGAGCCATTTTAGAGAATCGGTCCACAACAACAAAAAAGGAGTCCTTGCCCTTTTAAGTTCTAGGTAATCCAAGTACAAAATCCATGCTAATGTCTTCCCAAGGTTGATGTGGAATAGGTAAAGGCATATGTAAACCATGGGATTGAGAGTGTGACTTAGCTTTGCAACATGTAGAGCACCGGTTGGTGAAGCATACGACATCACGAAACATCTTTGGCCAATAATAGTTCTTGGAGAGTGTGGTGAAAGTCTTGTCACGTCCAAAGTGTCACATGAGTCCGCCTCCATGAGCCTCTTGCAAAAGGAGCAAACGAAGAGAAGACTCGGGAATTCATAGTTTGTTAGCTCTCATAAGATAACCATCTTTGATATAATATCTTTCCCAAGAAGTATGCGTCACACACTTAGCATAAGGAGTAGCAGAAGTCACATCACCCTCATACAAATCTTTGATATGATCAAATCCAACTACATTCAATTCAAGTTGAGTAAGTAACATGCATTTGCGGGAAAGGGCATCCACCACCATGTTTTCTTTGTCCTTAATGTACTTTATCACATAGGGAAAATATTTAATGAATTCACTCCATTTAGCATGCCGTTTATTCAACTTGGTTTGACCTTTGAGGTATTTAAGTGTTTCATGATCGGTATGCATGACAAACTCATGTGGTCTAAGGTAATGCTCCCACACAGGTAACACACGCACTAAAGCAAACAATTCTTTGTCATAGATGGGATAGTTAAGTTGAGCACCGGAAAGTTTTTCACTAAAATATGCAATAGCTCATTTTTCTTGCATCAAAACTCCACCAATTCCGGTACCACTTGCATCACAATGAACCTAAAAAGTTTTTTCAAAGTTGGGTAAAGCAAGAATCAGAGCATGTGTAAGCAAAGATTTGAGCTCATCAAAAGCGGTTGATTGCAAAGGTCCCCAAACAAAAGGAGCATTCTTCTTACTCAAAGCATGCAAAGGAGCGACAATAGTGCTAAAATCTTTCACAAAGCGACGATAAAAACCCGCAAGGCCAAGAAAACTACGCACTTGTTGCAAATTGGTGGGTTGGGGCCAAGTTTTAATTGCTTCAATTTTAGATTCATCAACATGTACACCCTTGGAAGAAACAACGAATCCCAAGAAAACAAGCTTGTCAACACCAAACTTGCACTTTTTCATGTTGGCATAAAGACGTTCCTTGCGAAGAGTTTGTAAAACAGCCCTAACATGACTTAGATGCTCTTTCATGGATTTACTAAACACAAGAATATCATCAAAGTAAACCACTACGAAAACTCGAATGTAAGGTCGAAGCACAAAATGCATAAGACGCATGAAAGTACCGGGAGCTTCCGATAAACCCATAGGCATAACCAACCAATCGTACAAGCCAAATTTAGTTTTGAAAGCGGTTTTCCATTCATCACCTTCTTGTATGCAGATTTGATAATAACCACTTTTAAGATCAATTTTTGAGAAAATGGTGGCACCGCTAAGTTCATCAAGCATATCATCTAAGCGGGGAATGGGATGCCTATAACGAATGGTAATAGCATTGATAGGTCTACAATCCGAGCACATGCGAAAACTACCGTCTCGCTTGGGCACAAGTATAACGGGAATGGCACAAGGGCTTAAGCTTTCACGTACATGACCGTTGTCGATTAGTTGTTATACTTCTCGTTGGATCTCCTTTGTTTCTTCGGTGTTGACGCGGTAGGGAGCCTTGTTTGGAAGAGGTGCGCCGGGGATGAGGTCGGTCCGATGTTCAATGCCACATAGAGGAGGGAGACCGGGGGGTAGCTCATCGGGAAACACATCCTCAAATTCCTGCAACAAGTTGGAAAACACTAGAGGAAGAGGATTAGGGTTGTTAGTTTTGGTAACCTCATCTTTGCATAGGAGGACAAAGTGGACGACACTCGATGGGTTCTCACGCACTTCTCTCATCTCTCTTTTTGTGGCTAGGAGGACTAAGTTTTTCTCTCTTGGCGAAGAGGCGCTCAATTTTTGCTTGTGGCTCTCACTTTCTTTTTGGTGGTGCACTCTCACACTAGTTTCTCCATGATGGGTGGAAGCTTGCTTGTCGGCGATAACTTGGCTTGGGGACATTGGTCGAAGCACATACTCCTTGCCTTTCATCTTGAAGCTATAGTGGTTGGTTCGTCCATTGTGGATGACACCACGGTCGAATTGCCAAGGTCTTCCCAAAAGAAGGTGGCACACGGACATAGGAACCACATCACACTCTAGGGTGTCCTCGTATGCGTCGATCTTGAAAGATACTTGCACCCTGTGCTCCACTTGAATAGTGCCGGAGTCGCTTAGCCATTGCACCTTGTAGGGACGGGGGTGCTTCTTCTTGACCAATTGCAGCTTGGAACATAGCTCTTCACTTGCCAAGTTGTGACAACTACCTCCGTTGATGATGACCTTGATGGAGCGCCCATTGATGTCGGCCTTGGTGTGGAAGATGTGGCACCGTTGGTCTTCGTCTTGGTGGTGTTGGAGCGTCAAGACCTTGGAGACCACGAGAGAGGGACTTGAATCGTTGTCACAAAAGACTTGATCATCTTCATCTTCGTTCACGCATCGGTGCATGGCCACGTGCTCAATGGCTTCCATTTCTTCTTCACTCATTGAGTCATATGGTTCGTCATCGTTGAAGATCATTGTTCGCTTGTTGGTGCACTGGAAGGACTTGTGTCCTCGGCCGCCACATGTGAAGCACTTGATTGAACTTGTCTTGACGGGGTCATCGGGAGGCGCCGAAGATGAAGGAGTCTTGGATTTGTAGGTGCTTGACGGAGGACGAGTCGAGGAAGGTGCCACTTGCTTGGAACTTAACTTGTCGCCGGTACTTGGTGATGCTCGAGTTGATGTAGGAGGTACCGAAGTCGCGGGAGCTTGAGAATAGGAGCCGTAGGTCTTGGACGAGTACTTGGCGTATTTGAAGTCATCTTGCACTTGTCGCTCAGCATTGGTCGCTTGATGAACTAGCTCAAGAAGGTTGGAGTATGGTTGGAAGTCGGTGATCCTCTTGATTGGGTGGTTGAGGCCATTCAAGAAGCGAGCCATTGTTTTCTCGTCATCTTCCTTGACATTGGCTCGTATCATGGCAATCTCCATTTCTTGGTAGTATTCTTCCACCGTCTTTGTGCCTTGCTTGAGGAGTTGCAACTTCTTGAAAAGATCTCGAGTGTAGTGAGTGGGCACAAAGCGGGCTCTCATGACTTCCTTCATTGCTTCCCAAGTTGTGATTGGTGGTTCGCCTCTTGTATGTCATCGCTCGATCACTTGTTCCCACCAAATGAGGACGTAGTCTTGGAACTCGAGGGAGGCCATGGCAATCTTATTTTCTTCATCGTAGTTGTGGAGGCGAAAAATCTTGTCCACCTTCAATGCCCAAGAGAGATATTCTTCGGGATCATTGCTTCCAGAGAACTTTGGCATGGTGAACTTGAGCTTGCCGTAGCGGAGTTCTTCATCTTGATAGCGGTTGTGATATCACTCTTGCCTTGGAAAGTCCTCAAATGCTTGTTCCTTGTGATGTCGCTCTTGGCGTGGAGGAGGGTCTTGAAGCACTTGTTCCACTTGGTGTCTCTCTTGTCTTGGAGGAGGGTGAGAAATGTGCGCTTGGTTGCGCCTTTCTTGTTGCTCTTCGCGTCGTGCGGCTTCTTCTTGTATCTCATGATGAAAAGCTTCCTCTTGTTCTCGCACTTGGCGGTTGCGGTCTTCGACGGCTCTAGTGGCCTCGTCGAGTGTGTGTTGAGCTTCGAGTGCTTGTGCTTCATGGCGCACTTGTGCTTGTCGAAGTGCATCACCGTCTTGATGGACTTGACGTGGTACTTTTGGAGCTATTTTCTCTTGCTCTATTGCTCCTTGAGGGACTTGGTTTCGCATCCGTTCACGTGCTCGAACTCGGTTTTGTAAGCCATTGCCATGGAATGGATTTTCTTGAACTTGGTGATCTTGAGAATGATCACGTCGAGGAGGGCGAGCTCGTGGCGGACTTGCATCATAAGAGGAGTAGTCCAAAGATTGCCGACTTGTACGGTGACTTGAGTGGCGCCGTCTTGAAGAAGCGGATGTGGAAGACGGGCATCGCACGATCATGTTGCGGACCTCTTCCATTTGTGTGTTGAATTTGTCATCGATGTTTTGACGAAGGTCGGAGGCTAGTTGCTCCAAGCGTTCACCCAGTGTGATGTTTTCTTGATGAAGCGCTCGTTGCGCGATGAAGAAGTGGTTCTTGGAGACAAAGCCGAAATCATCACCTTGCTCCTCGAAAAGTGGGTTCGACGACGAGTTTGGCCTATCCATCATAACCAAGTGGGGTGAGTAGGAAAATGAGAGAACAATACCAAAGTTACCTTGTCCTAGGATTGAGGATGTAACAAGTGTCACTCAATGTAATCCCACAATAGGAGAATTGGAACCGGGTTTGTTTCTCACACCTACAAATAAGAGGCTTATGGAGTAGCTCGGTTAGGATGGTGGCAAAAATTTCAAGCAAATGTTAGTCAAGATCTCGATAAGGTTGAGAAGGTTCACAAAAATGAAGGTAAAACAAATAGATCAAACCCAAAGGTATCACTAGATACACACGCACGGAAGATAGATGGGATCCGCACAACCAAGGAGTGAGCTCAAAATGTGCAACCACGGAAAATGCTCTTGTTGTGCGAATGCTCAAGAGACACTAGCTCGATTGCTCAAATGGGCAAGATACGCTTGTGCACCTACCTATGAGAGAACCATGCCGTCTTCAATCCCAACTATGCTATATATGCGATGACCAAGGTGATATAACTATGCAAAAGGCTCAAATCTATTGCTTACAAGCTCTTTGTTCCTCCACTTTTTCTTAAAAGCTTTTTTTTCTATGCTTGATGCTCGAGCCGAGTATGATATGAGACAAGTATATATGATATGCACGGGAGAGACTTATGGCACAAGGATGATAACACAATCACTACGGTGCATAATAGCGTGGCCCGGCAATTCTCAACTTGCTAGTCTCAATGGGTAAGCAACGCAAAGTGGCTCGGGCTATCAATGCAAAAAGGCAAGGTAAGAAGTAAGTGTCATCGAGGTTACCGTCCTTTCTCACGGTTAGCGGTGAAGATGGCTCCGAGTCGATGATGGTGATGACGATGTCACACGCTCCTAAATAGCCGAAACACCTTAGGAAACGGAATGGCAACACAAAATCAGTCAAATGTGGAAGGTGGGTGTTTTTGTGATGATTTTTTGGATGGGGGCTAATGGTGGTGGTAGTGGGATGAGTGGATGGGGGATGTCAAGAGCTTCTAAACGAGCTAAAGAACATGAAAAATGGACTTGGGAAGTGGAAATTATGGCCAAAATGGTGTTGGTAGTGGGATGATTTGGGCGGGGGTGCGGGCACCCGGGGGTGTGAGGTGCGGGTGCCCAGGGGTGGCTGGGAGAAATGGCCCAGGGGTGCGGGTGCCCGGGGATTCGAGGTGCGGGCACTCGGTGGTCTTCGGGGTGGGCGGATAATTTGGGGGAAATGCAAAATTCCATGAATTTCGTGGTGGGAAGGGTGGGGATTGTTGGGGAGGGGCTAGATCCACTTGCCAAACATCAAATCCATGGACCAAAACAACCAAATCTCACAAGATCCAACAAATTGCAAGCAAAATTTTGGGGGCTATTTTTGTGGGGATTTTCGAATTTGGACGAAAAACAACAAAATCAAGCTAGCAAATGGGGGGATGGTACTCCAAGATGTGAATAAACCTTGCTCATGATACCAATATGTTGTATGGTCAAACCCTAGGTGGGATCTTTTCACACTTGGAGGGGGGAAAAGGAGGAAAAACACTCAAGAACACCAAGAACAAAACTCTCAAACAAACCCAAATATCACATCCACTAGAGTAGCATACATGAGATCCACAAGATTACAAGATCAATCCAAGGATAATAGCACTAGGGTAAGGTTCTTCTCACTAGGTGAGGTCTTGCATCCAAAGAGGATCTTCTCCAAGAGGAGGGCTTGATCTCCAAGAGGAGCTTCTCCAAGTGGAGGTCTAGATCTCCTAAAGGAGGAAGATGAGCAAAGCCCTCTTTTGTGTTCTAATATCTTTGCTAACCCTACAAATGAACTAGGAGATGCCCTTATATAGTTAAGGGACGAAATGAGAGAGGAGGGGGGTACAAGGGCAAAGCCCCGAGGAGGCACGCAGGCTCTCGGTGTCGTCCGGGCACCCGGGGTCATGGGGGTCGGGCACCCGGACCGGTAAGGGCCATCTTCAGGTTCGGTCGGGCATCCGGGGGCGAAGGGTCCGGGCACCCGGCCCATATAGGGGCTCAGCTGGGGGGGGGGGGGGCGGGCACCCGGGGTGGTGCCAGGCGGGCGGCTGGGAGGGGTCGGGCACCCAGGGGTCCCAGGCCCGGGCACCCGGTGGGGCGGCCAGCGGCTGGGAGCAGAGGGGTCGGACACCCAGAGGCCAAGGGGCCGGGCACCCGGGGTGAGCCGGGGCAGCTCCCCGGTGGTGAGGCCGGGCACCCAGGGTGTCTAGAGGTTTCTTCTCCGTGCTTTCTTCTTCGCTCTTCTTGTCCTCTCCTTCCTCCTCTTGCTCCATGGGTGCTTGGGCCTTCATCCTTGCTTCCTCACAATGATCTCCAATGTACCTAAGAACGCATAGTGTATCTCTTTGAGGTAGAATCCCATTCTCAAGTGAAACCGACCGAAACTCGAAGAGGAGAGAATGAACCTCGTTCTCGATGGCGCGTGCACGTGCTCTTGTCATCGGTCCTCATGGTGCTTGCGGTGGTGATGGAGTGTCGGTGCGAGTAGTCGAGGGATGCTCCGCATCACCATCTCTAGCACCCTGCTGTAGGGGGCCTTCATCACCGGAGGCCATGGAGGAGGATCCCGGAGGGCCATCATCACCATGAAGGCCAAGGACCAGAGGGAGAACCTCTCCCCATCCATGGGGGAGGCCATGGAGGAGGAAGTACAGGGGGGAGGACCTCTCCACCTCTCTCTCGGTGGTGCCAGAGTGCCATCGGGAGGGGAATCATTGCCGCGGTGATCATCTTCATCAACATCACCATCCTCATCTCTTTTACGCGGTCCACTCTCTCGCACCCCACTGTAATCCCTACTTGAACATGGTGCTTTATGCCACATATTATGATCCAATGAAGTGTTGCCATCCTATGATGTTTTGAGTAGATATCTTTTGTCTTTGGGTTGATTGATGATCTAGATTGGTACGAGTTGTATGTTTTATTTTGGTGTTGTCCTATTGTGCCCTCCGTGTCACGCAAGCGTGAAGGATTGTCGTTGTATGGTGTTGCGATACGTTCATGATTCGCTTATAGGGGGTTGCTTGAGTGACAGAAGCATAAACCCGAGTAAGGGGGTTGTGGTGTATGGGATAAAGGGGACTTGATGCTTTAATGCTGTGGTTGGGTTTTACCTTAATGATCTTTAGTAGTTGTGGATGCTTGCTAGAGTTCCAATCATAAGTGCATATGATCCAAGAAGAGAAAGTATGTTAGCTTATTATTCTCCCTCATATGAAATTGCAATGACGACCACCGGTCTTGTTAACAATTGCCTAGGACAATTCCGCACACCGACCCATCATTATTCCACACTCGCTATTTATAATATTTAGTAATATATTCTAACTTTCTGATAACAGCACCTACTTTTATACTTTAGCTCTCCGGTAGCATGCAAAGTTATCCTCTTCACACCCGCAACGTAATTTTATTTCTCGTTTCTAGTTGGAAGCAAACGTTCGGTGTACGTAGAGTCGTATCAGTGGCAGATAGGACTTGAGAGAATATTGATCTTACATTTAGCTCCTTGTGGGTTCGACACTCCATACTTATCACTTCCACCTTTGGGAATTGCTACGATGATTCCCTGCACTTGGGGATTATCAACGACCCGGCCAGCATTCGCTGGGCGGCCATCCTGGAGATTGTGGAGCAAGTCCCCGCAGCCCGCCCTGGCCCGCCTCCTGTCACCTGCACCCTCGAGTACCCCATCTCTGTCCGGCTCATCAGGTCTGCCCCCCTTCCCAACTCGGTCGACGACACTGCCAACGGCGGCGGCCGTGCCAGCGGTAATGCCAACAACGATGCGGGCCATGGCCCTGGGCGTGGTCACCAGCGAAGGCGTGGCCAGCAGTGCCGCCTCACGGCCACCGCACCTGACGGATGCGTGGATGGCATGGTTGTCACCTCGTCCGGCTAGACGCGCCCCAATGGTCGCTCGCGTGCCGACAGCATGGCGGTTGTCTGTGGCTGTCCTGCACCCCGTGCCGCCACCGCTGCACTTGCGTTGCCGCCCGTACACGAGTCTGCGAGATGCATGGATGCATGGCCCACAGAGGATGGGCCCCACCTCCCTCGTCACAGAGCCAAAAGAGGAAAGCGGGGAGGAAAGAAAAAGTGTGCAAGAGTTCTGGCCGTGCTCGCAAAAGCTGCAGCAGCGGCGTATCCGAGGCCGACCGTGCCACCCGCTCAAGCGCTGGTGGATCTTACCTCGCGAGTTGGCCCTAGCACATTGGTGCCAATCCACAATCCTCCTGCAGCTGGGCCCACTCTGAGCCTGTCTCGCATGTCACCGTGCGCGTAGGGGGACAACCCAACCAGGGATGGGCCACCAACGACCGGTCCACGCGCGCTTGGGGATCAGGACGGCCTGTCCTCCACCAGTGAGGTCCCAGATTCCCTTCCTGTGGAGCGCCCAACTGCCCCCGAGGATGATCCACTGTCAGGACAAAGCGGGGTTTCACCCTCATTAGCTCCTGCTGCTACTGCGGGCCCGGCTGACCTGTGATCCAGCCCCACCTACGCGCTGCGAGAGAGCGCGCGGGAATTTTGAACTACCGCGCTCCCAACCCCTGCTGCCTCCAATGACAGGCCCGAGCTGGGCCGCGCCCCGTCGTCGGCCCAGTCGCCCAGGCGCATTCTACAGTGGCCCCAGCCTATGGACGGTGGGGCCACCCCCCAGGCCCATCATCGCCCACCTCCCCAGGCCCATCGTCGCCCGCTCCAGCCTTTGCACCCCACGCGATTCAGTTCGGCAGCGCCGCACGCTTCGCCTTGCCGCCTGTAACCCTGCATCGATCTCGCCAGCGCGCCAGCTCCATCAGCTCCTAGATCCTGGGAGACTTCCTTGCCGCTGCCATCAAGCAGACTTGTCCAGCCCTCCCCAACCCTGGACGCAAACAGCGACGACAACCCCTGAACTTCTCGCTGCGGTGTGGACGCTCTGCCTCCATTGCGAAGGCTAAAACTGCCGCTCTGCCTACCGCCGAGCGTCGTGCGTAGGTCCAACTCCTACGTACCTTGGGCATCATCGGCATTGACCAGGTGATCTCTGCTGAACCCATGAAGGCCTACGAGGGGGGTTTTGCCGCGCCCCTCCCGCACACCGTCCTGAAGGCCATTGCCGCGCTAATCAGTGGCGAGCTGCCATCTGATCCTTCCACGGTGCCAATCACCATGGTGATTGTTGGCAGCCCGATCGCAACATAGTCGCTCTGCTGCGTGCCCATCTTTCGACCTCTGTTCAATGGATCAAGGCCTCCGCATCACCAACTGGAAGGTCTGCGGCTTAAACGCTCGCGCCAGGCGTACTGCCATCCACTCACTTATTGTAACCTCCAGCGCTTCGATCGCTTGCTTCCAGGAAACAAAGATGGAGTTCATCTACTCGTCGACTGTTCTTGAGACGTTGGGCTCTGAGTTTGATGAGTATGTTTACCTCCCTGCGAACGACACTCACGGCGGGATTCTGTTGGCTTGGAAAAGCCGGAACTTGTCGATCACGGACCCATGTTCACCACCAACACTCTCTTGGCCCGGGTCGCGACCACCGATGGCTTCAGCGCGCCCTGGTGGCTCACCATCATCTAGGAACCCCAAGATGACCCGGGAAAGATCGTGTGCCTCCAGGAAATCCGCGACGTGTGTGCTGCGTGCCTCGGGCCATGGCTTATCTGCGGCGACTTCAATCTCATCTATTGGGATGAAGATAAGAACAACGACAACCTCAACCGACGCATGATGGGTCATTTCCGGCATGTTCTCAATGACCTCGCGCTCAAGGAGATTTACCTCAACGACCGGTGCTATACTTGGTCTAATGAGCAGAATCCACCAACCTTGGTCCATCTTGATCGAGTGATGTGCTCCACAGATTGGGAGGAGATGCATGGCGAGTGTCACTTGCGCTGTCTGGCCACAGTTGTCTCTGACCACGCCCCCTCTTGCTGGACTGCTCACCCATGCATTCGGTGCATCGACGCTTCCGCTTCGAGGAGTTCAGGACGCGCCTCGCCGGCTTCTTGGAGGTTGTCGCTAGCGCACGGAACTCGGTGGGGGACGCTGATACTTTTCAATGCTTCATGTGACGCATGCAGGCCACCGCGCGCAAGCTCACAAGCTAGAGCATGTGCTTGGTTGGCAACATGTGCGACCAGCTCGCGATCTCCCGTGAGCTGCTCCTACGCTTTGAAACTGCGCTGGAGCACAGGCCGCTGTCACTGCATGAGGATTGGCTACGTCGCCAGCTCAAGCTCACCTACTTGGGCCTTGCCTCCCTCGAGCGTACAATTGCCTGCCAGCGCGCCCGCATCGCGTCTCTTAAAGATGGCGACGCGAACACTTCATTCTATCTTCGCCAGTACACCTACCGCAAGCAGAAGAACTTGATTCATTCCCTATCAGTTGATGGCACCGTCCTCACCGACCCTTGCGACATGGCTGCGGCGACCTTTGCGCACTTTGATGCTCTGATTGGGACCGATGTGCCCCGGGACTGCACCATCAACCTTTCTTAACTCATCGAGCCATCTTTCCTGGAAGACCTTGACGCGCCCTTCAACGAGGATGAGATCTGGCATGCTATCAAGCACTTGCCGTCTCGCAAAGCGCCCGGCCCCGATGGATTCACAGCAGAATTCCTCCGTTCCTGCTGGCCCATCATCAAGCAGGACCTCTTGAAGATCTTCGAGCAAGTGTACGCACTCCGCGGCCGTGGTTTCAGCTGCCTCAACCAGGCGCTTATCACTCTTCTTCCCAAGCGCGCTAACGCAAGCGGCCTTGGTGACTACAGACCCATAAGTCTAATCCATCTTGTCGCCAAGGTCCTCGCCAAGCTGTTGTCACTCCGCCTCGCGCCCAAGCTCAATAGCCTCATCAGCAAAGTCTAGAATGCCTTCATCCCTAGCCGAAGCCTTCATGACAACTTCATCCTGGTGCATCAATCCGTGCGGCTTTTGAACCAACTTGGTGCCCCACGCGTGCTTCTGAAGCTAGACCTGGCGCGCGCCTTTGACTCCATCTCCTGGCCGTTCCTGTTGGATGTACTGCGGTGCCACGGCTTTGGCAATCGCTTCCTCGACTGGATCGCCCTCCTCTTGTCGTTGGCCAACACCAAAGTCCTCCTCAATGGAGCCCCTATACCTCTGATATGACATAGGTGTGGGTTGCGTCAAGGCGACCCCGTGTCCCCACAGCTCTTCGTCTTGGCTGTCGACATGTTGGGGAGGCTCTTCCACCATGGCATCGAGCTCCGAGTCATGCAGCCGCTCCATCCTCGCCGCGCCATACCGCCCATCTCCCTGTACTTATCCGGTTTCAGTGCTGCGGCAAAGCCACTTGCCGAAAAATTCCTACACATTATAGGTTTTTGGATTGCTGAGTAAATAGGCAATTTTTCAACTAATTCAATCCATAAGTATATGACTAGCATGGCATTAACAGAATGAACAACATACTGATACTGATCTAAACAAGCACGTACTACACAAACAATAGACAAATCTACACATGATGCTAGTACTGCTAATACGGAAATAATCAGGAGAGGGATAAACGCGTTATACCCTCCAGTAGGCCATGCAGAAGTCGTGGCAGCGGTGACAGCAGTAGCGGCATCCTCGTCGGCCTTCTCGTCGGCTTCAACTTTCTCCTTCTCGGCGGCGGCACGTTCGGCGTCGGTGGACATGGTGATGATGAGGGCGACGCGTACATAGAGGAAGTAGACGAACAGCGAGCAGTCACGTAGTCGCTTCCCAAAAACCGATTCGCCTCTCTCCCTTACAGGAATCGGAGAGACGGGGTTTCGGAGACCTACTCTCCCATCGACCGTGTACGCGGCGGACGGGATGGAGTCACCGACGGCGGCAGTAGCAAAGGAGCGACGGTGGGCGGTTCGCGTGGAGCAGATGTGATCTGATCATGGTGGCTAGGGTTAGGAGACACCGCACACTTATATAGGCACGGACGCGTGGAGAGACGTGGATTCGACCCACGTTCGAGTCCGTGACAGCCCACGATCCGACGCCTCAGATCGTGGCCCAGCTGTCAAAAACTCTTCGTTAGTGACTGGCAAAAATAAGCGCATAGGTGTGAGCTCGGCTCGGCTCATTTCCGCAACCCGCGGCGCGGCGCGTCGTGACGAGGCGTAAGGTGGCGAGGCGGGTGGCGGAGGAGGACCACGCGAGGGTCTCTTCTCTTCTCAAGCTCCAATAGCATGTAGAAGAGCCACCCTTATAAGGAGGTCCAAATCCTCTTCCACTTCCGGGGTGGGACTAAACTTCCCACCTCCACCTAGTGCCAATAAACCCACATGGGCCCTTAGAGATTTTTCATAAATTGCTATATGGGCTTGAGGCCCATCTCAAATTTCAGCAATTTGTTCTCTCTGTTCGTACACTTGTACAATTTCGTATAATACCAACTTCTATTCATTAAACCTTCTTCTAAAAATTGTAGGACACGGTTAATGCAAGGAGAGACGTCTTGTTGCCGAGTTCATTCTCTCACCTACCAACATGCTCAAATGTGTGAAAAACAAAATCCGCGACATCGCAAAGTAAAGAAAGGCATGAAGACGTCATACATGATTCAAGATTCTATTTTTAGTCGTTTATTTTAAGTCCGGAAGCACGTTTCCGGGGAATGGACAACTTTGATTTTCTATCATTCATGTAATAAGCATGATACCTTGGATTTTGTGTGCATTTTTGGTCGCTTACGCATACATGTGTATGTGTAATCCAGTCAAACGATACGTTTCATACCAATACATTTTTGTTTCCTTCATTTGTTCTAGCTTAATGTTTTTGTTGATGTGTTCATTCTTTTCTTCCATGGAAGAGTATTGTTGATGCTGATGTCTTCCTTTTTGTGATGCTGCCTGAAAATCCCCCTCGGCTATCATGCAATCCGGTGTGGGATCCCGCGCCCGAGACAACAACAGATCCAGCTGACACATGGGCAATACACGCCCTGGGGACCGCCTGCCAGCGTCATCATTGCATAGGGGACCAAGCGCGAGTGACCCAGTCGACGAGCACCAGTTGGCGCGGGGGGACGCGCCAGGTCCGGTCCCGCCCGACCGCTTGGTGGAGACAGCCCGCATATCGGACGAAGATGGGCCACCCGTGAATCCTGCGGTGGGTGGAGTAGGCGGATCCTCCTAGGATCCCATGTGCATGATTGCTGCTGGATCTCTCGGGATCGGCTTCCGTAGCTGGATCTTCCTCGTGTCTTGCGCCAGACTCCCTTGGTGTTATGTGTTGCATGCAATCACGTTGCACAAATTTTTGTGCTGCATTTTCTGCTGCATTTTTGTTACCCTTTTCCTTTTCTCCATCATGAAGATCAGGATCAGTAGCACCATCAATCACATGATCAACAACTCTTTCACCCCCTTGATCAGTAGGATTTAGGAGCTCCGGTGGAAGTAAAATAATTCCTGCGCTCAGCCGATGTCGGTGGAAATGACACTATGGGATCATAAGAATCCCTACTACGGTTGCAGGGCGCGGGGTCGTGAGAAGAGCGGGATCAGCTGTCAGCACAAGCCCAGGTTCGGGCCACAAGGATGCATAATACCCTAGTCCTGCTTCTGTGTGTATTTCTGTGTTCTTGGAGTTCTTGAGCTAGCTACGATGAGTGTAACTTCTCCAAGGTCTGAATCCTTCTCCTAGACGCCTCGGGCCTCCTTTTATAGTTAAGGGGATCGCCGCAGTGGCACATAGGAGGTGGCATCAGTGTATGGTGGCTAAGTTTATCGTTTAGCCATTACGGGACAAGACGCATTTAGTGCGCCTCTTAGGTGTCCCCCTCACTTTACGGCCGCTTTTCCCTGCTTTGACACGCGCCCGGGCCAGCGAGGCGGTCAGTGCCATGTAGGCTGGCAGGCAGCTGAGGTGGCACGATGGTAGGGCCTTCACGAAGATTTGCATGCCACCACGTAGGCATGCGATGAGTTGGCTTGGAAGCCTCACGTCGACACGCAGGTGCCTGCCTGGCTGGTGGGCTGGCAGCTGCATGGGAGCGGCGGTGGAAACTTGGCGGGTGTGGGCCTGGCTGTGGCCTCGCGGATGTCCTCAGCAAGGGCCTTGCCGGGGCCCCGGCAAGGGTCTTTCCGTGGTGTTGTGGTCGTCCTCAGCAAGAATCTTGACGGAGGTCTCGTGGGTTTCCTTGTCAAGGATCTTGCCGAGGTTAGTCGTCTTCTAATCCTCATCTGATTTGGAATGCTTCTTGTCTTCACAAAGATCTGCATGCCATCATGGAGGCGCCTCCCGAGCCTTGGTCCCAACATGGTTGGTGGTGCTGGAAAACCTGGGGCTTAAGGGTGGCGCGTGATACGTCTCCAATGTAACTATAATTTTTTATTGTTCCATGCTATTATATTACCCGTTTTGGATGTTTATGGGCTTTACTTTACACTTTTATATCATTTTTGGGACTAACCTACTAACCGGAGCCCCAGCCCGAATTGCTGTTTTTTTGCTCATTTCAGTGTTTCGAAGAAAAGGAATATCAAACAGAGTCCAAACGGAATGAAACCTTCGGGAGGGATCTTTTTGGAACAAACGTGATCCAGAGGACTTGGAGTGGAAGTCAAGCAACATCCGACGCGACCACGAAAACCTAATTCCACCGCCGTAACCTTCTGTATCCGCGAGATCCCATCTTGGAGCCTTTGTCGATGCTCCGCCGGAGGGGGGATCAACCACGGAGGGCTTCTACATCAACACCATAGCCTCTCCGATGAGTTGTGAGTAGTTTACCACAGACCTTCGGGTCCATAGTTATTAGCTAGATGGCTTCTTCTTCCTCTTTGAATCTCAATACCATGTTCTCCTTGATCTTCTTGGAGATGTATTCGATGTAACTCTTTTTGCGGTGTGTTTGTCGAGATCCAATGAATTGTGGGTTTATGATCAAGTTTATCTATGATAAATATTTGAATCTCCTCTGAATTCTTTTATGTGTGATTAAGTTATCTTTGCAAGTCTCTTCGAATTATCAGTTTGGTTTGGCCTACTAGATTGATCTTTCTTGCAATGGGAGAAGTGCTTAGCTTTGGGTTCAATCTTGCGGTGTCCTTTCCCAGTGACAGCAGGGGCAGCAAGACACGTATTGTATTGTTGCCATCGAGGATAAAAAGATGGGGTTTATATCATATAGCATGAGCTTATCCCTCTACATCATGTCATCTTTCTTAATGTGTTACTCTGTTCTTTATGAACTTAATACTCTAGATGCATGCTGGATAGCGGTCGATGTGTGGAGTAATAGTGGTAGATGCAGAATCGTTTCGGTCTACTTGCCTCGGACGTGATCCCTATATACATGATCATGCCTAGATAATCTCATAATTATTCGCTTTTCTATCAATTGCTCGACAGTAATTTGTTCACCCACCGTAATACTTACGCTATCTTGAGAGAAGCCACTAGTGAAACCTAGGGCCCCCGGGTCTATCTTTTATCATATAAGCTTTCAATCTACTTTTATTTGCATCTTTACTTTTCCAATCTATCTTAAAAATACCAAAAATATATTTATCTTATCATATTATCTCTATCAGATCTCACTTTCGCAAGTGGCCGTGAAGGGACTGACAACCCCTTTATCGCGTTGGTTGCGAGTTCTTGTTCGTTTGTGTAGGTGCGTGGGACTTTTGATGTAACGCCCCGAGTTCGATGTGCCAAGTGTCTGCCAGTTATTCGCCGTCGTTGCCATGTCATTTGCTTGCTTGTTGCATTTTGTCATGTCATCTTGTGCATCGCATTGCATACGTGACCGTCTCATGCATCCGAGCATTTTCCCCGTTGTCCGTTTTGCAATCCGACACTCCAATGCCCTCCGGCGTTCCCCTTTCTGTCTCCTGTTGTGAGCGGGTGTTAAACATTCTCGGAATGGACCGTGATTTGCCAAGTGACCTTGGTATAGCACCGGTAGAGCGCCTGTCAAGTTTCGTGCCATTTGGAGACCGTTTGATACTCCAACGGTTAACCGGGGAACCGTAAAGGCCTCTTTTGTGTGCAGCCCAACACCCCTCCAAAGTGGCCCAATAACCCATCCAAACCCCCTCTATGCTCTCGGACGTTTGATCACGATCGTCTGGGCGAAAACCGCACCTCATTTGGACTCTTCTAGCTCCCTCTACCTATAAATATGCTTTCCCCATCCAAACTCACGAATGAAACCCTAGTCTTCTTCATCCTCGCGCCGCCGGACACGTCCGCGCCATCACCGGACATGTCCACCCTCCAGCCTCCACGTCGCCCAACCAATGACAGCTCGCCACGTCACCCCACCGCCGCTCCCCTCCATTCGCGTCGCGCCATGTCACCGCCGCCAGCGCCCCACCTCGCCGCCGCCTCCCGGGGCCTAGATCCGGCCCGCCCCGGGTCGGACCGGGCCACGCCGAGCCCGCGCCGCCCGCGCGCTCCTCCGCCCGCCGGCGCGCCTGGCCGCCGCCACCCTCCGCCGCCTCATCGTCGGCGCCTCTCGCGCCTCCGCAGGACCCACGCCCCGCCGACTTGCGCCTCCCGCGTAACCCTGCTCCGCCGCCCGCGGCCGCCGTCGGCCGGCGCGACCCCGCCGCCTCAACCTCTCCCCCCGCCGCCGTCCAAGGAGCTCGCCGGAGCCCCGCCACCTCGCCTGTCTGCCTGCCCCGCTGGCCCTCGCCTCGCCCCTCGCCTCCAAGCTCTCCACCGCCGGAGCCCCATGGCCGCCGCCGCCCCTGCTCCGGTCAGATCCGGGCATGGTGCCCCCGGATCCGGCCAACTCCGTCCGCCCCCTCGCCTCCCTCCGCCTGCCAGCGTCCCGCGAGCTCACCGGAGCACCGCATCCGCTGCCGGGACGGCCCCGTCCAGATCCATCCCCGAGCCACCATCCAAACAGCCTGCTGCACTGATTCGTCCTGTTCCACTTCGTCCCGTTTTCGCGAGGGTAAATATCTGCCAAGTCCCGAAAACCCTGACATTCTGATGCATAATTTGCCATGCCATATCTCCATGCTCGCTGCTCCGTTTTGTGCGTATGATATATCAAAATTTTCACTGTGAGATGCTCTTCATTTTGTTCCATTGTGCTATGTTCATTTGAGCCCATCTTGATGCTCTAATCATCGTTGAAAGAGTGCTATATGATGTTAATCTGCTGAAACTAGTATAACTTGTTGTTTTGTCTTTTTCATTGCATTTTGTGTGTGCATCCTATGAACTTGATGTCTACATGAGTTTTGAGCTACATCATGCCATCTTTACAGTGGTGTAATCCATGTATTTTTGTGAGTCTTGTAGTGAGTGGATTGAGCTTGTGAACTAGGGTACTTGTTGTTACTGTTTTGCTAGGCTGAATCTGTCATATCATGATGCTATGTAAGCACGCTGCTATAAGTCATTCTATGCATAACCTGGAGATGTTCACTAAGGATGTTTTGTTATACATATCATGCTCTATCCATTCATGCCCCTGGTTGCATTTATAGCCTGCTGTAACTTGTTGTTATCTTGCTCTCAAATTGCTAAATAATGTTGTTGTCAGCCTGTTAACTTTAAGTTCAGTTTTGCCATGAGCTTTACTAGTGATCCATCCACCCTATGAACTTGCTCTTGCCATTCTTAGCTTTATAAACATGTATTCTTACTGTTGGTCACCTTGCCATGCCATGTATTGCTCTGTGGTGAGTGGTACAAGCTCACCAACATGCCTACTTATTGTTGTTCCTGCCATGTATGTACCTGTCATATCATTTGCCATGTTTGCATGGATGCTACCATATTTTCTGTTAATCTTTTGAATAAGTTCAGTAAGGGAGTTTTGTTAAGTGCTTTTAGTATTAGCATGCCATACCTTTGTTTGCCATGATAGCTGCCGGTAACATGTTGTTTAATAGCTCTAAACATTGCAACCTGATGTTATTTTCTGCCAAGTCTGAAACTGTTATTATTTGCAATCTTCCCATGTCCTTTTGAGCATGTTCTAGTGCTTTCTGGAGATAGCTCAGTGTTCATGTTTTGTCATGCTTTACCTGTACTTCATGCCCATGCCTTTTGTTTTGACGTTGAGATGATGTAGCATGTTGTTTGGATGTTTGCAAGATGCCTAGTAGCGGTTTTGGACAACTTGTCCTTTAAACTTGTATAGAGTGTACGTGTTGAACCGTTGCTCCGTTTTGAGTGTGCTCTATATGAAACTTGCTTAGAATTGCATGTAGTTTCATATTATCATGTTGCATCCTTGTTTTGAGATGTTTGCTTGATGTTTGAATGTGTTTCACATCAATGCCATGTTTAACTTGTTTTGCTCATATCTTCTAGGGAGTAGCTTCGAATTAAATGAACTTTATATGTAACTTGACTAGAATCTCATGTAGGTCATCTTGATGCATATTAACTTGTTGTTTAACAACTTGAACATAAGGTTTGTTCAGATCTGGACCAAGTTCTAAATTTGCATATGAGGACTTACCGGATTTGTTGTATGTTGTTTCCGGCCTCATTTAAACTTGCTTTGATGTGATGTTCTTGTATGCATCATCTCTTGCCATGAATATCTTCATGTAGCCTTGTCATGCATCATACTGGGTTAAGCATCATGCCTTGTTCATGTGTGGTGTGTTTACTACGTTGGGTGCTTCTTCTCGATAGTTCCCGTTTTGTTGCGATCGTGAGGATTCGTTCATCTACGCTTGGTTCGTCTTTGTGGATTCATCTTCTTCATGGAATCGTTCTTCTTCCTAGCGGGATTTCAGGCAAGATGACCGTCACCTTGGATTTCACTACTATCATTGCTATGCTAGTTGCTTCGTTCTATCGCTTTGCTGCGCTACCTACCATTTGCTCTTCAAGCCTCCCAAATTGCCATGTCAGCCTCTAACCTTTTTCACCCTTCCTAGCAAACTGTTGTTTGGCTATGTTACTACTTTGCTCAGCCCCTCTTATAGCGTTGTTAGTTGCAGGTCAAGTTGAAGATTGCTCCATGGTGGACAAGATTATGTTGGGATATCACAATATCTCTTATTTAATTAATGCATCTATATACTTGGTAAAGGGTGGAAGGCTCGGCCTTATGCCTAGTGTTTTGTTCCACTCTTGCCACCCTACTTTCCATCATACCGGTGTTATGTTCCCGGATTTTGCGTCCCTTACACGGTTGGGTGATTTATGGGACCCCCTTGACAGTTCGCTTTGAATAAAACTCCTCCAGCAAGTCCCAACCTTGGTTTTACCATTTGCCTCGCCTAGCCTTTTTCCCTTGGGAGTCACGCATCCCGAGGGTCATCTTTATTTTAGCCCCCCGGGCCAATGCTTGTCTAAGTGTTGGTCCAAACTAGAGCACCGTGCGGGACAATCCCTTGGCAACTTGGGTTACGTCGGTACCTGTACGCTTAGCTTATCCGGTGTGTCCTGAGAACGAGATACGTGCGACTCCTATCGGGATTGTCGAAACATCGGGCGGTATTGCTGGTCTTGTTTTACCATTGTCGAAATGTCCTGTCACCGGGATTCCGAGACTGATCGGGTCTTCCTGGGAGAAGGAATATCCTTCGTTGATCGCGAGAGCTTATCATGGGCTAAGTTGGGACGCCCCTGCAGGGTATAAACTTTCGAGAGCCGTGCCCGCGGTTATGTGGCAGATGGGAATTTGTTAATATCCGGTTGTAGATAAATTGACACCAGATTTCGATTTAAAATGCATCAACCGCGTGTGTAGCCGTGATGGTCTCTTTTCGGCGGAGTCCGGGAAGTGAACACGGTTTTGGGTTATGTTTGACGTAAGTAGGAGTTCAGGATCACCTCTTGATCATTGCTAGCTTAACGACCGTTCCTTTGCTTCTCTTCTCGCTCTCATTTGCGTATGTTAGCCACCATATATGCTTAGCCGCTGCTGCAACCTCACCACTTTACCCCTTCCTTTCCCATTAAGCTTTGCTAGTCTTGATACCCATGGTAATGGGATTGCTGAGTCCTCGTGGATCACAGATTACTACTACAACAGTTGCATGTACAGGTTATACAATGATCTTGACGCAAGAGTGATGTTTGCTTGTTTTGGAGTTCTTCTTCTGCTTCTTCTTCGATCAGGGGATAGGTTCCAGGTTGGCAGCCTGGGCTAGCAGGGTGGGTGTAGTTTGAGTTTCTGTTTGTGATTCATCCATAGTCGGATGGTGCTTTTATGTAAGATGATGTTGTATTCATGTGGCATTGTATGCCTTTTGTATGTATCCCCATCTATTATGTAATGTTGATGTAATGATATCCACCTTGCAAAAGCGTATCAATATGCGGTTCTATCCTTGGTGGGACCTTCGAGTCTCTTTAGGATATTATCGCATATTGGGCGTGACAATTTGGTATCAGAGCCTCGACCGACCATAGGAGCCCCCTTGTTTGATCGTGTAGTTTGGCCGCTGTCGAGTCTAGAAGAAAACTGATTTCTGAGTCTAGTTATATCGGAGAGCAGCAATTCTTTTACTCCTCAGCCCCTTCGTCGCTCTGGTGAGGAATCTTGACGTAGGTGTTTTGAGTCACTCCTCTTCCCCTGCAAATTTTTCTTTAGGTTCACGCAATTGGTTTTTCCGATCGTTGGTTCTCAGCTCTTTTCATCCGGTGCATTTCTCGTCAAGTTGACTCGAGCCTCTTCATCTTTGCCAAGTTCAATCCTCAGTTGTTTTCTTTTCCCACCCGCCCAACTTTTCCTTCTCGGAGCCGGAGTCCATAATCGAGTATCCTTCCTACTCGTGCGAACTCTTTGCTTTCTTTCCTCAATGATTTCAACCGGTGTTTTCTCTTCAAGATATTCATCGGTTTCCCCTTCCAAGTTGCCTTTGATTTCCCGCCCTCCCACCCTTTTTCTTCCCGGAGCCTGAGTCTCTTTCGATCATCAATTTTCATTCGTGGGGAACCTCTTCAGTCTTTCATAAATTATCTCAACCGGTGAATTCTTGTCTCGTTTGACATTCATCATCTATTTTTCTTCTCCGGTGGACTCAATTCAAGTTTTTCGGGTTGATCATATTCTTTTCCTTGGATAAAGTGTTCTCCTTGCTCGTTTGCCTCTCGCCATTCAATCATTCCGGAGTTCGGAAGACATCTCAGGAGATTCATCTGTGTTCCAATTAATTTGAGGGTGTCACCTCATTCAAATACTTCATTTGTTCCGGTGCATCATCTATCTGTTCAACATCCCTTTCCAACGGTGTTTTCTTTTAGTGGGCCCTAACCCACAGGTCTTTTCCCAGGATCTTACCTGACTCTTCTAATTCTCCCTGGGTTATTCTCAATTCTTTTCAAGTGTGACGTAAGAATGGATCCCATCAGTCACATGCCTTTCCAAGATCAATTTCAAATACTTTTCATTATTGGCTCAACCCTTCCTCTTTTTCATTCTCCTGGAGTCTCTCAGTAATTTTGGTGGTGTTTCTCGTCGTCATTTGAAGACCGAAGAAGAGTTTCTCCTCTAAATTTTTCCCGTTATCTCCAAGATTCGCGGTTCTAGTCTCTTGTTATCCTCTCGAATTATTCCATTTGTCAGATATTGTTTTTCTTACCCATCCGGAGTATGTCAGAAGTTGTTTTTCCGTTTATTTTCACCGGAGGCCATCGTTCCAGAAGAATTCTTCGTGCTCACATTTCAGCTAACGTTACCCAATTATCCCGGAGCTTCATTCAAGTGTTCTTTAATCATCTCATGATCTCTTTGTTCTCTTGCATCTAAATCCCCTCTAGCATATTTGTTCTTCTAATTCTTCTCGGTGATTCTTTCTCTTCCATCAGTCATTTTCTAATTCTTACGGGTGGTTCATTCAAGATTCCTTTTTCTTTATTTATCATATCAATTCATTCGTTCTTTCCAATCCTACCGATGGTTCATGAAGACTTTCTCAAGTTTGCGCTATACCCCCCTTAATCCTTTTCAAGAAGAATAAGTAATATGCAAAATCCATTGTATCATCAATTTAATTTGATGAAGGATAAGCATACAATAAATCTTATTATTATTTCCTCAAAGTGAGTAATCCCTTCCTTCAGAGTTTGTTCTTGAGGAATAAATTCTAGTTCCAAGTGTTTTCATATTTTATTTTCCGGAGTTCAAATTCCCTCGGCCATTTCGTCGGAACCTCCATCAAAATCATCGCAACGCTCATCTTATTCTTTCTTCCTTCATTCTATCTCATCATCTTTTTGTCACCGGAGTTCTTCATGGTGGTTCTTCATGATTTAATTCATTCTTCAAGAGTTCATCAAGACTTTGTTGGTGGAGTTCAAGTATCTTTCTTCTCGCGTCTCGAAGTGTAATTAATTCTCCGTATTCTTTCGAAGTGGAGTTTTCCATTTCTTTGTTCTTCTCAGTTTTCCAATCATTTCCGTTTGTGGCCGGTTATCACCTTATGATCTTGAGATGTTACCTATAAGACCACAACAAGCTTTCAATTCTCGCCATTCTCGTCATTCCTCTCTTCTTCTCGAGTGCTCTCGATTCTTTGCTTCTTCTCTTGAGTTCTTGTTTCACCTCATCCCTTTTCCCTTTCGTCTCGGTCCTAAGATCTCGGGACGAGATCTCTTGTTAGTGGAGGAGTGTTGTAACGCCCCGAGTTTGATGTGCTAGGTGTCCGCCAGTTATTCGCCGTCGTTGCCATGTCATTTGCTTGCGTGTTGCATTTTGTCATGTCATCATGTGCATCGCATTGCATACGTGTTCGTATCATGCATTCGAGCATTTTCCCCGTTGTCCGTTTTGCAATCCGACACTCCTATGCCCTCCGGCGTTCCCCTTTTTGTCTCCTGTTGTGAGCGGGTGTTAAACATTCTTGGAATGGACCATGATTTGCCAAGCGGCCTTGGTATAGCACCGGTAGACCGCCTATCAAGTTTCGTGCCATTTGGAGTCCGTTTGATACTCCCACGGTTAACCGGGGAACCGTAAAGGCCTCTTTTGTGTGCATCCCGACACCACTCCAAAGTGGCCCAATAACCCATCCAAATCCCCTCTATGCTCTCGGTCATTCGATCACGATCGTGTGGACGAAAACCAAACCTCATTTGGACTATTCTAGCTCCCTCTACCTATAAATATGCTCTCCCCGTCCAAACTCGCGGATGAAACCCTAGTCTTCTTCATCCTCGCGCCGTCGGACACGTCCACGCCGTCACCAGACATGTCCACCCGCCAGCCTCCACGTCGCCCGACCAATGACAGCTCACCACATCACCCCGCCGCCGCTCCCCTCCACTCGCGTCGCGCCACATCAGCGCCGCCAGCGCCCCACCTCGCCGCCGCCGCCCGGGGCCCAGATCCGGCCCGCCTCGCGTCGGACCGGGCCACGCCAGGCCCGCTCCGCCCGCGCGCTCCTCCGCCCGCCGGCGTGGCTGGCCGCCGCCGCCCTCCGCTACCTCGTCGTCGGCGCCTCCCGCGCCTCCGCAGGACCCGCGCCCTGCCGCCTTGCGCCTCCCGCGTAGCCCTGCTCCGTCGCCCGCGGCCGCCGCCGTCCTCGCCACCGGCCGGGGCGACCCCACCGCCTCAACCTCTTCCCCCGCCGCCGTCCAGGGAGCTCACCGGAGCCCCACCACCTCGCCCGTCCGCCTGCCCCGCCGGCCCTCGCCTCGCCCCTCGCCTCCAAGCTCTCCGCCGCCGGAGCCCCATGGCCGCCGGAGCCCCTGCTCCGGTCAGATCCGGGCATGGTGCCCCCGGATCCGGCCAACTCCGTCCGCCCCCTCGCCTCCCTCCGCCTGCCGGCGTCCCGTGAGCTCGCCGGAGCACCACGTCCGCCGCCGGGACGGCCCCGTCTAGATCCATCCCCGAGCCACCATCCAAACAGCCTGCTGGACCGAGTCGTCCCGTTCCACTTCGTCCCGTTTTCGCGAGGGTAAATATCTGCCAAGTCCCGAAAACCCTGACATTTGGATGCATACTTTGCCATGCCATATCTCCATGCTCGCTGCTCCATTTTGTGCGTGTGATATATCAAAATGTTCATTGTGAGATGCTCTTTATTTTGTTCCATTGTGCCATGTTCATTTGAGCTCATCTTGATGCTCTAATCATCGTTGCAAGAGTGCTATATGATGTTAACCTGCTGAAACTGGTATAACTTGTTGTTTTGTCTTTTTCATTGCGTTTTGTGTATGCATCCTATGAACTTGATGTCTACATGAGTTTTGAGCTACATCATGCCATCTTTACAGTGGTGAAACCCATGTATTTTTGTGAGTCTTGTAGTGAGTGCATTGAGCTCGTGAAGTAGGGTGCTTGCTGTTACTCTTTTGCTAGGCTGAATCTGTCATATCATGATGCTATGTAAACCTGCTGCTACAAATCATTCTATGCATAATCTGGAGATGTTCACTAAGGATGTTTTGTTACAAATGTCATGCTCTATCCATTCATGCCCCTGGTTGAATTTATATCCTGATGTAACTTGTTGTTATCTTGCTCTCAAATTGCTAAATAATATTGCTGTCAGCCTGTTAACTTTAAGTTCAGTTTTGTCATGAGCTTTACTAGTGATCCATGCACCCTATGAACCTGCTCTTGCCATGCTTAGCTTTATAACCGTGTATTCTTACTGTTGGCCACCTTGACATGCCATGTATTGCTCTGTGGTGAGTGGTACAAGCTCACCAACATGCCTACTTATTGTTGTTCCTGCCATGTATGTACCTGTCATATCATTTGCCATGTTTGCATGGATGCTACCATATTTTCTGTTGATCTTTTGAATAAGTTCAGTAAGGGAGTTTTGTTAAGTGTTTTTAGTATTAGCATGCCATGCCTTTTTTCCATGATAGCTTCCGGTAACATGTTGTTTAATAGCTCTAAACATTGCAACCTAATGTTATTTTCTGGCAAGTCTGAAACTGTTATTATTTGCAATCTTGCCATGTCCTTTTGAGCATGTTCTAGTGATTTCTGGAGATAGCTCAGTGTTCATGTTTTGTCATGATTTACCTGTACTTCATGCCCATGCCTTTTTTCACGTTGAGATGTCGTAGCATGTTGTTTGGATGTTTGCAAGATGCCTAGTTACTGTTTTGGACAGCTTGTCCTTTAAACTTGTATAGAGTGTATGTGTTGAACCGTTGCTCCGTTTTGAGTGTGCTCTATATGAAACTTACTTAGAATTGCATGTAGTTTCATATTATCATGTTGCATCCTTGTTTTGAGATGTTTGCTTGATGTTTGAATGCGTTTCGCATCAATGCCATGTTTAACTTGTTTTGCTCATATCTTCTAGGCCGTAGCTCCGAATTAAATGAACTTTATATGTAACTTGACTAGAATCTCGTGTAGGTCATCGTGATGCATCTTAACTTGTTGTTTAACAACTTGAATATAAGGTTTTTTCAGATCTGGACCAACTTCTAAATTTGCATATGAGGACTTACCGGATTTGTTATATGTTGTTTCCGGCCTCATTTAAACTTGCTTTGATGTGTTGTTCTTGTATGCATCATCTCTTGCCATGAGTATCTTCATGTAGCCTTGTCATGCATCATACTTGGTTGAGCATCATGCCTTGTTCATGTGTGGTGTGTTTACTATGTTGTGTGTTTCTTCTCGATAGTTCCTGTTTCATTGCGATCGTGAGGATTCGTTCGTCTACGCTTGGTTCGTCTTCGTGGCTTCATCTTCTTCATGGACTCGTTCTTCTTCCTAGCGGGATTTCAGGCAAGATGACTGTCACCTTGGATCTCACTACTATCATTAGTATGCTAGTTGCTTCGTTCTATCGCTTAGCTGCGCTGCCTACCATTTGCTCTTTAAGCCTCCCAAATTGCCATGTCAGCCTCTAACCTTTTTCACCCTTCCTAGCAAACTTTTGTTTGGCTATGTTACTGCTTTGCTCAGCCCCTCTTATAGCGTTGTTAGTTGCAGGTGAAGTTGAAGATTGCTCCATGGTGGACAGGATTATGTTGGGATATCACAATATCTCTTATTTAATTAATGCATCTATATACTTGGTAAAGGTTGGAAGGCTCGGCCTTATGCCTAGTGTTTTGTTCCACTCTTGCCGCCCTAGTTTCCGTCATACCGGTGTTATGTTCCCGGATTTTGCGTCCCTTACGTGGTTGGGTGATCTATGGGACCCCCTTGATAGTTTGCTTTGAATAAAACTCCTCCAGCAAGTCCCAACCTTGGTTTTACCATTTGCCTCGCCTAGCCTTTTTCCCTTGGGAGTCGCACATCCCGAGGGTCATCTTTATTTTAGCCCCCTAGGTCAATGCTTGTCTAAGTGTTGGTCCAAACTAGAGCACCGTGCGGGACCATCCCTTGGCAACTTGGGTTACGTCGGTACATGTACGCTTAGCTTATCCGGTGTGTCCTGAGAACGAGATACGTGCGACTCCTATCGGGATTGCCGACACATCGAGCGGTCTTGCTGGTCTTGTTTTACCACTGTCGAAATGTCTTGTAACTAGGATTCCGAGACTAATTGGATCTTCCTGGGAGAAGGAATATCCTTCGTTGATCGCGAGAGCTTATCATGGGCTAAGTTGGGACACCCCTACAGGGTATAAACTTTCGAGAGCCGTGCCCGCGGTTATGTGGCAGATGGGAATTTGTTAATATCCGGTTGTAGATAACTTGACACCAGATTTCGATTTAAAACGCATCAACCGCGTGTGTAGCCGTGATGGTCTCTTTTCGGCGGAGTCCGGGAAGTGAACACGGTTTTGGGTTATGTTTGACGTAAGTAGGAGTTCAGGATCACCTCTTGATCATTGCTAGCTTCACGGCCGTTCCTTTGCTTCTCTTCTCGCTCTCATTTGCATATGTTAGCCACCATATATGCTTAGCCGTTGCTGCAACCTCACCACTTTACCCCTTCCTTTCCCATTAAGCTTTGCTAGTCTTGATACCCATGGTAATGGGATTGCTGAGTCCTCGTGGCTCACAGATTACTACTACAACAGTTGCAGGTATAGGTTATATGATGATCTTGGCGCGAGAGTGATGTTTGCTTGTTTTGGAGTTCTTCTTCTGCTTCTTCTTTGATCAGGGGATAGGTTCCAGGTCGGCAGCCTGGGCTAGCAGGGTGGATGTCGTTTGAGTTTCTGTTTGTGATTCATCTGTAGTCGGATGGTGCTCTTATGTAAGATGATGTTGTATTCATGTGGCATTGTATGCCTTTTGTATGTATCCCTATCTATTATGTAATGTTGATGTAATGATATCCACCTTGCAAAAGTGTATCAATATGTGGTTCTATCCTTGGTGGGACCTTCGAGTCTATTTAGGATAGTATCGCATATTGGGCGTGACATTTGAGGAGCCTCCTACTGGATTGATACCTTGGTTCTCAAAAACTGAGGGAAATACTTACGCTACTATTGTTGCACCACCCTTTCCTCTTCAAGGAAAACCAACGCAAGCTCAAGACGTAGCAAGAAGGATTTCTGGCGCCATTGCCGAGGAGGGCTTCGCTCAAGTCAAGACATACCAAGTACCCATTACAACTCATCTCCCTCGCATTATATTATTTGCCATTTGCCTCTCGTTTTCCTCTCCCCTACTTCACCCTTGCCTTTTCTTCACCCTCCTTCCGTTCGATCTTGTGTTACCATGTACCTTCTTTTTGCTTGCATCTTCGCTTGCTAAAAGTTTATGGATCCTCATCCACTTGCTAATCTCTTTAAGATATCCAATTATGATGAACCAATTGCTAGTGAGTTTTGTGCACTAGATTATCTTTATGAAGCTTTTCTTGAGATTTGTGAATCTGAAAATTATGATGAAGAAATTTATGAAGAGATTCAAGATAATTCCTTGAATAAAAAGCATGATTGCAATGATTTTACTATAAATTCTCTTGATGTCAATTGAGCTAGTAATATGCAAAACCCTAAGATTGGGGATGCTAGTTTTGCTATGTCTACTACTTGTTGCAATGATCATGATTGGGGTGGTTCTTCTTATGATCTTGAAAATTTATTTAAGCCCCATGATGAATATGAGATTGATAATAGTGTTTGCAATATTACTAAAAGTGGGTTTGGAGAGGTCATGACTTTAGTTAATGTTAATCCCACTATTTCGGAAGAGTGACAACTTTGCATGCATGTGGATCGTGTTGAAAATGTTTTATGTGATAGCTATTTTGTTGAATTTCCTTATGATCCCACATGTAATTATTATGAGAGGGGAAAATATGATTGTAGAAATTTTCATGTTACTAAATTACCTCTAGTTATGTTGAGATTGCTATTGTTTCTTTCCGCTTCCTTGCATATGCTAGTTTTTGCTTGCTATGATAATTTGTTTGCCTATAAGATGCCTATGCATAGGAAGTATGTTAGACTTAGATGTGTTTTTCACATGCTATATGATGCTCTCTTTGTGTTTCAGTTATTATCTTTCGTGTGAGCATCGTTGAAATCTTATGCCTAGCTAGGGGCGTTAAACGAAAGCGCTAGTTGGGAGGCAACCCAATTTTATTTGTGATTTTTGTTTTTGTTTCTGTTTAGTAATAAATTTTGCATCTACCTTCTGTTTATATGTGTTTTCTTGTTTTAATTAGTGTTTGTGCCAAGTAGAACCTATAGGATAACCTATGGTGATAGTTAATTTGATTCTGCTGAAAAACAGAAACTTTGCACGCACGACAATAATTTTAGTAATTCACAGAAACGTGATTTTGCATTGATTCTTTTTTCTGTAGATCAATAGACAAATTTCCCAGGACTTCATATTTTGGTAGGATTTCTAGAGTTCCATAAGTGTTAGAGAGTTATAGATTTCTACAGACTGTTCTGTTTTTGACAGATTCTTCTGTTTTTCGTGTGTTGTTTGCTTATTTTTGATGCATCTATGGCTAGTATGTAAGGGTATGAACCATAGAAAAGTTGAAATACAGTAGGTTTAACACCAATATAAATAAATAATGAGTTCATTACAGTACCTTATGTGGGGGTTTTCCTTCCTTTCACTAATGGAGCTTATGAGATTTCCTGTTGAGTTTTGTGTTTTGAAGTTTTCAAGTTTTGGGTAAAGATTTGATGGACTATGGAATAAGGAGTGGAAAGATCCTAAGCTTGGGGATGCCCAAGGCACCCCAAGATATTCAAGAATAGCCAAAAGCCTAATCTTGGGGATGCCCCGGAAGGCATCCCCTCTTTCGTCTTCGTTTATCGGTAACTTTACTTGGAGCTATATTTTTATTCGCCACATGATATGTGTTTTGCTTGGAGCATCTTGTATTATATTAGTTTTTGCTTTTTAGTTTACCACAATCATCCTTGATGTACACACCTTTTGGAAGAAACCCACTTGATTTGAATTTATTAGAATACTCTATGCGCTTCACTTATATCTTTTGAGCTAGATAGTTTTTGCTCTAGTTCTTCACTTATATCTTTTAGAGCACGGCGGTGGCTTAATTTTGTAGAAATTGTTAGTCTCTCATGCTTCACTTATATTATTTTGAGAGTCTTTTAGAACAGCATGGTATTTTCTATGGTTATGAATTTGGTCCTAGAATGATGAGCATCCAAGTTGGGTATAATAAAAACTATCATAGAAAGTGCATTAAACACTAGGATCAATTTGATGCTTGATAATTGTTTTGAGATATAAAGGTGGTAATGTTAGAGTCATTCTAGTGGGTAATTATGAAATTGAGAAATACTTGTGTTGAAGTTGGCAAGTCCCGTAGCATGCACGTATGGTAAAAGTTATGTGACAAATTTGTTGCATGAGGTGCTCTTTTAATTGCCTTCCTTATGAGTGGAGGTCGGGATCGTGCGATGGTTAACTCCTACCAACTCTTCCCCTAGGAGCATGCGTAGTAGTACTTTGCTTCGAGGGCAAGTAGACTTTTTTAATAAGTATATGGTTTCTATATGACTAATGTGAGTCCATGGATATACGCACACTCACCCTTCCACTTTGCTAGCCTCTATTGTGCCGCGCAACTTTCGCCGGTATCATGCACCCATTATTTACCTTCCTCAAAACAGCCACCATACCTACCTATTATGGCATTTCCATAGCCATTCCGAGATATATTGCCATGCAACTTTCCACCGTTCCGTTATTATGACATGTTCCATCATTGTCATATTGCTTTTTGCATGATCATGTAGTTGACATTATATTTGTGGCAAGGCCACCTTCATAAATTTTCATACATGTCACTCTTGATTCATTGCATATCCCGGTACACCGCCGGAGGCATTCATATAGAGTCGTATTTTGTTCTAAGTGTTGAGTTGTAATTCTCGAGTTGTAAATTAATAAAAGTGTGATGATCTTCATTATTATAGTATTGTCCCAAGTGAGGAAAGGATGATGAAGACTATGATTCCCCCACAAGTCGGGATGAGACTTCGGACTTTTAAAAAAAGGCCAAAGAGCCCACCAAATAAAAAAAGAAAGGCCAAATAAAAAAATGAGAGAAAAAGAGAGAAGGGACAATACTACTATCTCTTTTCCACACTTGTGCTTCAAAATAGCACTATGATCTTCATGATAGAGAGTCTCTCGTGTTGTTACTTTCATATACTAGTGGGAATTTTTCATTATAGAACTTGGCTTTTATATTCCAATGATGGGTGATGTCTACTACACAACCTTCTTCTTGTAGACGTTGTTGGGCCTGCAAGTGCACAGGTTTGTAGGACAGTAGCAAATTTCCCTCAAGTGGATGACCTAAGGTTTATCAATCCGTGGGAGGCGTAGGATGAAGATGGTCTCTCTCAAACAACCCTGCAACCAAATAACAGAGAGTCTCTTGTGTCTCCAACACACCCAATAAAATGGTAAATTGTATAGGTGCACTAGTTAGGCGAAGAGATGGTGATACAAGTGCAATATGGATGGTAGATATAGGTATTTGTAATCTGAAAATATAAAAACAGCAAGGTAACTAATGATAAAAGTGAGCGTAAACGATATTGCAATGATAGGAAACAAGGCATAGGGTTCATACTTTCACTAGTGCAAGTTCTCTCAACAATAATAACATAGATAGATCATATAACAATCCCTCAACATGCAACAAAGAGTCACTCCAAAGCCACTAATAGCGGAGAACAAACGAAGAGATTATGGTAGGGTACGAAACCACCTCAAAGTTATTCTTTCGGATCGATCTATTCAAGAGTTCGTACTAGAATAACACCTTAAGACACAAATCAACC
The DNA here is from genome assembly GCF_018294505.1 of Triticum aestivum. Taxonomy (NCBI): domain Eukaryota; kingdom Viridiplantae; phylum Streptophyta; class Magnoliopsida; order Poales; family Poaceae; genus Triticum; species Triticum aestivum. Next base: position 491,455,599 of record NC_057807.1, read on the forward strand.
AAAACCCTAATGTCACCTAGATACTCCATTGTCACCTCAAGTATCCGTGGGTACGATTATACGATATGTATCACACAATCTCATATTCATCCAACCAACACAAAGTACTTCAAAGAGTGCCCCACAGTTTCTACCGAAGAGTCAAGACGAAAAGGTGTGCCAACCCCTATGCATAGGTTCATGGGCGGAACCCGCAAGTTGATCACCAAAACATACATCAAGTGGCACGTGAAATCCCATTGTCACCATAGATAAGCACGGCAAGACATACATCAAGTGTTCTCAAATCCTTAAAGACTCAATCCAACAAGATAACTTCAAAGGGAAAACTCAATTCATCACAAGAGAGCAGAGGGGGAGAAAAATCATAAGATCCAACTATAATAGCAAAGCTCGCGATACATCAAGATCGTGCCATAGAAAGAACACGAGAAAGAGAGATCAAACACATAGCTACTGGTACATACCCTCAGTCCCGAGGGTGAACTACTCCCTCCTCGTCATGGAGAGCGCCGGGATGACGAAGATGGCCACCGGTGATGGGTTCCCCCTCCGGCAGGGTGCCGGAACGGGCTCCCGAGAGGTTTTTGGTGGCTATAGAGGCTTGCGACGGTGGAACTCCCGATCTATCTTTGCCTCTGATGTTTTTAGGGTACGTGGACTTATATAGGTGAAAGAAGTCGGTCAGGGGAGCCTCGAGGGGCCCAGGAGACAGGGGAGCGCCCAGGGGGGGTGGGCGCCCTCCTATCTCCTGGCTTCCTCGAGCCTTCCCAGGCTTGAACTCCAAGTCTCCCGGATCATATCCTTTCCAAAAATCACGCTCCCGAAGGTTTCATTCCGTTTGGACTCCGTTTGATATTCCTTTTCTTCGAAATACTAAAATAGGCAATAAAACAGCAATATGGGCTGGGCCTCCGGTTAGTAGGTTAGTCCCAAAAGTAATATAAAAGTGTATGATAAAGACTGTAATCATACAAAACAGACAATCAAATAGCATGAATGCTTCATAAGTTATAGATACGTTGGAGACGTATCAATGTTCTTCCTCAAAATGCCCTAGGTCTTCGTGAGCAAGCGAGTTGGATGCACACCCACTTAGTTTCTTTTGTTGAGCTTTCATATATTTATAGCTCTAGTGCATCCGTTGCATGGCAATCCCTACTCACTCACATTGATATCTATTGATGGGCATCTCCATAGCCTGTTGGTACGCCTAGTTGATGTGAGACTATCTCCTTCCTTTTTTTCACAACCACCACCATATACCACATATAGTGCTATGTCCATGGCTTGCGCTCATGTATTGCGTAAGAGTTGAAAAAGCTGAAGCGCGTCAAAAAGTATGAACCAATTGCTTGGCTGAAACCGGGGTTGTGCATGATGGGAGTATTTTGTGTAACGAAAATGAAGCATGGCCTAACTATATGATTTTGTAGGGATAAGCTTTCTTTGGCTATGCTATTTTGATAAGACATGATTATTTGTTAGTATGCTTTGAGTATTATTATTTTTATGTTTTATAAGCTTTTATCTTGAATCATTTGGATCTGAACAATCATGCCACAATAAAGAAAATTACATTGAAAATTATGCTAGGTAGCATTCCTCATAAAAAATTCTGTTTTTATCATTTACCTACTCGAGGACGAGCAGGAATTAAGCTTGGGGATGCTTGATACGTCTCCTACGTATCTATAATTTTTTATTGTTCCATGCTATTATATTACCCGTTTTGGATGTTTATGGGCTTTACTTTACACTTTTATATCATTTTTGGGACTAACCTACTAACCGGAGGCCCAGCCCGAATTGCTGTTTTTTTTTGCCTATTTCAGTGTTTTGAAGAAAAGGAATATCAAACGGAGTCCAAATGGAATGAAACCTTTGGGAGCGATCTTTTTGGAACAAACGTGATCCAGAGGACTTGGAGTGGAACTCAAGCAACAACCGAGGCGAACACGAAAACCTAATTCCACCGCCGTAACCTTCTGTATCCGCGAGATCCCATCTTGGAGCCTTCGCTGGTGCTCCGCCGGAGGGGGAATCAACCACGTAGGGCTTCTACATCAACACCATAGCCTCTCCGATGAGTTGTGAGTAGTTTACCACAGACCTTTGGGTCCACAGTTATTAGCTAGATGGCTTCTTCTCTCTATTTGAATCTCAATACCATGTTCTCCTTGATCTTCTTGGAGATCTATTCGATGTAACTCCTTTTGCGGTGTGCTTGTCGAGATTTGATGAATTGTGGGTTTATGATCAAGTTTATCTATGATAAATATTTGAATCTCCTCTGAATTCTTTTATGTGTTGATTAAGTTATCTTTGCAAGTCTCTTCGAATTATCAGCTTGGTTTGGCCTACTAGATTGATCTTTCTTGCAATGGGAGAAGTGCTTAGCTTTGGGTTCAATCTTGCGGTGTCTTTTCCCAGTGACAGCAGGGGCAGCAAGGCATGTATTGTATTGCTGCCATCGAGGATAAAAATATGGGGATTATATCATATTGCATGAGTTTATACCTCTACATCATGTCATCTTTCTTAATGTGTTACTCTGTTCTTTATGAACTTAATACTCTAGATGCATGCTGGATAGCGGTCGATGTGTGGAGTAATATTAGTAGATGCAGGCAGGAGTCGGTCTACTTGTCATGGATGTGATGCCTATATACATGATCGTGCCTAAATAATCTCATAATTATTCGCTTTTCTATCAATTGCTCGACAGTAATTTGTTCACCCACCATAATACTTATGCTATCTTGAGAGAAGCCACTAGTGAAACCTATGGCCCCCGGGTCTATCTTTTATCATATAAGCTTTCAAACTACTTTTATTTGCATCTTTACTTTTCCAATCTATCTTATAAAATGCCAAAAATATATTTATCTTATCATATTATCTCTATCAGATCTCATTATCGCAAGTGGCCGTGAAGGGATTGAGAACCCCTTTTGTCGTGTTGGTTGTAAGTTCTTGTTTGTTTGTGTAGGTGCGTGGGACTTTTGAGGAGCCTCCTACTGGATTGATACCTTTGTTCTCAAAAACTGAGGGAAATACTTACACTACTATTGATGCATCACCCTTTCCTCTTCAAGGAAAACCAACGCAAGCTCAAGACGTAGCAGCATGCTCAGCTGGCATTGGGCAAGTTGCCTCGGCAAGGTTCTTGCCGTGGCTACAAAGGCTGCTCCTCGCAAGGGTCTTGCTGGGGGAGTCCACTTCGCTCTCTTTCTCTTTGTGTCTTTGTCTTGGCGTTGCTTTGACCGTCTTGCGGCTTTGATTCCTCCCTCTGCCCTGCTAAGCGTGGCCGTGGGCCCAGCTCTGACTGCCCGTGCACAAGTAAGGGTTACAAAGGAGTGCCCCTACTTTAGTACACCGACAGGAGCCCCCGGGCCTAGGCCACACATAAGCGCAACACGTTGTTGGGCTAGGCCCAAAACGGTGCGTGGGCAGACAGGGCGGTTTTTACCGCGGTAACTTTTCGTCTGCTGCGCTTCCCCATGACCCGCGTTGAATGCGTGATGTGGGGGTCGTGGGTGACGTGGGGGGCATGCATGGGGAGGTTCTTGCAGGCATGCGTCATGTCAAAATAAATGGGAAAGAGGCGGCCCGTGTCTTCCCCATAAAAAGGAATAACCGCGGGCGCGCGGCTCATTTACCCTTTGTGCTTTCCTCAATCTCGACATTTCCGTCCTCATATTCTTATTCCTCAAGCTCCTGCTCATTGCTGCTGCGCCCCCCGCTGCCTTTGATCCCTCGCCCTCTTCCTAGCTGCCATGGCGCCTAAATCTGGCAAGGGCAAGGGCGTAGCCAAGGACACGAGGGAGAAGGAGACACCGGCGAGCGAGGCGGTGGCGTGGAGGGCGCAGTTCTCCTATTTCATCCCGTCGTCAGTCGATGTCTTCGAGCTCAAGGACTACTTCAAGCCTTTGTGGGGGGCGGAGACGACGGCACATCCCGCCACGCGCGCCCTCCCCGCGGATTGCAACAAGGGCAGCTCAAAATGGTACCCATTCTTCGTTGACTTCTTGTTCTGCGGGCTCCGTCCCCCTTTTTCCGACTTCTTCAACGACGTCATGCACACTTTTGGCTTCCATCTGTTGGATCTCACGCCAAATGTCGTGGCGTGCTTGGCGTGCTTTGCCAACCTCGCCGGGGTGTTTCCCAGCACGGCGCTTTTCCGCCACTACTTCTCCCCCCGTGTCCAACCAGGAGGTGCCCTTTCTGGGAGCGTCGCCTGGATCCCGAGGGCCCAGGAGAAAGGCGCATACCTAGAGGGTGCCACAAAGGAGAGGTGGGAGGAGTGCCGGGGTCGGTGGTGCTGGATCGTGGAGGAGAACCCGCCAGAGTTCTGCCGGGGTGTTCGTCGGGAGCCGCTGCTCCGTGGCGCAGACTGGAGCGACCTCGACCCCAATGACAAGAAGTCTTTGATCGCCACCACCAGGATTCGCTGCCTCACCGAGGCCGGGCTCACCCTCGAGATGATTGCGGCGGATTTCATCCGTCATCGAATCGCTCCTCTACACAACAAGGGGAGGCCGGCCTGGGATTTCAGGAACCCGGCCGACATCATGAGGCTCCGCATCGGCCTGAAGCACAACCTCACGGTGATGGGGCACTCCTGGTATTGCCGGAGGCTCTTCCAGCTCGACGTGTTCGCCGATGGCAAGGTGGAGAGGACCGGCAAGGCCGCGAAGTCTCGCAAGGTCATCAAGGGGCCCTTGTTCAGGCTGCCGCCGGGAGTGGTCCCACTGAGAAACAACACCCGGCAGGCCGACATCCTCGCTATGATGCTGGTCTTCAACGCGCACGGTCTTGACCCAGCCTGGGTTGAGCCCCCGGCACGCGAGGTGGAGGAGTTCTTCGGCAGCTTAGTCGAAGAACTCGATCATGACGAGCCGCTGCTCATCCAGGACACCACCCAGGAGGAGCTGGACTACATCGCCGCCGGGTCGGAGGAGGCGGAGCTTGCCAGGCTGGCCGGCGACACCGGCGGCATGGAGAACAAGGCCGCCATGGCTGCAGAAGAGAAGGAGCTCGCCGAGTGGGTGAAGTCCGCCAGGGAGGCGGGCGGCGTCAGCACTGAGCCCCCCCCCCCCCTCGTTTGGGTCGCAAGCGAAGAATCGTCCGAGGAGGAGGCCGAGGCTGGCGACCCCTCGGCTATGATGAAAGGACGCATCCTGCGTCGGGCCAGCTCCGGCGAGCCGGTCCGGTCCGGCAGGGCCGAGCCACGGCAAGGGGGTCAGGGGGAGACCGCGCGCGTGACAAGGGCCGCACCAGCGAAGAAGAAGGTCGCGATGGCGAAGAAGAAGGCGACCACCTCTTCTTCATACAAATTCTACTGGACTCCATCGCCTCCCCCTCCTCCTGCAAACGCCGGCACGGAGGTTGCCTTCGACTTTTCATCCCTCAGCCCGAGGAGGAAGAGGAAGGCAGCAGAAGAGGAGGTGGAGGACGAGTAAGCATTCTGCCCCTCGCCGTTTCCATCCTCTCCAGTCGTGCCGCCTCCCTTGATTCATTTTTGTCTTCGCGGGGAAATGGAGACGCTGGCCCAGCGGGCAGCGAAGAGGGCCAAGGCTTCGACGGGCAGCCAGCCCCCGGCGGGTACCTCAAAGGCGCCGCTGGTGGTAGAGAGCAGCCCGGACAGCAGCCCACGGCGCAGCCCCCAGCTCAGCCCCCAGCGTGCGTTCACCACCTTCTCCCCATCAACGTGCGCCGGGGTGTGGCCTTTTGGTACTGACCTTGCCATGGTTGCAGGAGGAGGGTAGTAGCAGGAAGAGCCATCAAGGGCCACCCCCACCACGCCGCCCCCATCGACCACACCGCCCTGAGGGGCCTCCCCGGCAAGGGCACCAGACATCGAGCCCATGCGCACGGAGGAGGAGGAGGTAGATTCGGGCCCCGGTGGCCTTGTCCTGGCAACAGATGTTGGTGGGGAGGGGGCCACTTTTTCTCAGCCCAGCACGGGTGAGTCATCTGATTTCCCTTGCTCTTCTTCTTTCTTTCTTTTTTCTCTTGAATCTTGATCTTGCCCCTCCCTCATTCTCTCTTTCGGCATCCAGACCCCCCCCCCCTCGGCGGACCAGGAGGACACCGACACCATCATCACGGACGTCGCCACGGACACCGTGGCTGAGGCTGACAAGGTCACCGCCGAGACCGCGGCCGAGGATGCCACCAAGGGGTTTGCCGGAGAGACAGGTGAGGCTGCCGCCGAGGATGCCGGTAAGGGCGCAGCCGGGTGATAACCCGCAAGTATACGGGATAGTTGTAGCCTCTTTCGATAAGTAAGAGTGTCGAACCCAACGAGGAGCTAAAGGTAGAACAAATACTCTCTCAAGTCCTATGGGCCACTGATACGACTCTACGCACGCTTGACGTTCGCTTTACCTAGAACAAGTATGAAACTAGAAGTACTTTGTAGGTGTGAAAGGATAGGTCTGCAAGAAAGTAAAGAACACGTAAATATAAACTAGGGGATGTTTAGATAAAGAGACAATAAAGTAAATATAGCGAGCGTGGAAAAGTGGTGGTAGGAGTTGTGGAATTGTCCCTAGGCAATTGACTATGTTACTAGACCGGTAATCAGTATTGCAATTCTATTTGAGGGAGAGGCATAAGCCAACATATTTTCTCTACTTGGATCATATGCACTTATGATTGGAACTCTAGCAAGCATCCGCAACTACTAAAGATCATTAAGGTAAAACCCAACCATAGCATTAAAGCATCAAGTCCCCTTTTATCCCATACGCAAACAACCTACTTACTCGGGTCTGTGCTTCTGTCACTCATGCCACCCACCATAAGCAAATCATAAACATATTGCAAACCCTACAGCGGGAATCCCTCACGCTTGCGCGACACGAAGGGCACAATAGGACAACACCAATAATAAAACATGCAACTCAAACCAATCATAGCAATTCGTCAATCACCGATAGGACAAAGAAAATCTACTCAGACATCATAGGATGGCAACACATCATTGGAAAATAATATGAAGCATAAAGCACCATGTTCAAGTAGAGGGTACAGCGGGATGCGGGAGAGTGGACCGCTGTAGATAGAAGGGGGGAGGTGATGGAGATGTTGGTGAAGATGGCGGAGGTGTTGGTGAAGATCGCGGTGATGATGATGGCCCCCGGCGGCGTTCCGGCGCCACCGGAAGCAAGGGGGAGAGAGCCCCCCTTCTTCTTCTTATTCCTTGACCTTATCCCTAGATGGGAGAAGGGTTTCCCCTCTGGTCCTTGGCTCCCATGGCTTGGGAGGGGCGAGAGCCCCTCCGAGATTGGATCTATCTCTCTGTTTCTGCGTTCTCAGATTCTACCCCTTCACCATTTCCTTTATATCTGGAGATCCGTAACTCCGATTGGGGTGAATCTTTCGCCCAGATCTTTCTCATAAAATTATATTTCTTGTGCTAGAAGAAGAGCATCAACCGCCTTACAGGTGGACCACGAGGGCCAGGGGCGCGCCTGTGGGGGTAGGGCGCGCCCCCCTACCTCGTGACCACCTCGGACACCGTTTCGCATTGATTTTACTTCCCAAAAATCATAAATATTCCAAAAAAAATCTCTGTCCATTTTTATCCCGTTTGGACTCCGTTTGATATTGGGTTTCTGCGAAACAAAAAACATGCAATAGACAGGAACTGGCACAGGGCACTGGATCAATATGTTAGTCCCAAAAATAATATAAAAAGTTGCCAAAAAGTATATGAAAGTGAATAATATTGGCATGGAACAATCAAAAATTATAGATACGATGGAGACATATCAGCATCCCCAAGCTTAATTCCTGCTCGTCCTTGAGTAGGTAAATGATAAAAAAAGAATAATTTTTGATGTGGAATGCTACCTTGCATAATCTTGATCATATGTCTAATCATGGCATGAATATTAAGACACGAGTGATTCAAAGCAATAGTCTATCATTTGACATAAAAACAATAATACTTCGAGCGTACCAATAAAGCAATCATGTCTTTTCAAAAGAACAAGGCCAAACCAAGCTTATCCCTACAAAATCATATAGTTTGGCCATGCTTCATTTTCGTCACACAAAATGCCCCCATCATGCACAACCCCGATGACAAGCCGAGCAATTGGTTCATACTTTTTAACGCGCTTCAGCTTTTTCAACCCTCATGCAATACATGAGCGCAAGCCATGGATATAGCACTATATGTGGAATAGAATATAATGATGGAGGTTATGTGGAGAAGACAAAAAAGGAGAGAGTCTCACATCGACGCGGCTAATCAACGAGCTATGGAGATGCCCATCAATTGATGTCAATGCGAGGAGTAGGGATTGCCATGTAACGGATGCACTAAGATCTATAAGTGTATGAAAGCTCAACAAAAGAAACTAAGTTGGTGTGCATCCAACTTGCTTGCTCATGAAGACCTAGGGCATTTGAGGAAGCCCATCGTTGGAATATACAAGCCAAGTTCTATAATGAAAATTCCCACTAGTATATGAAAGTGACAACATAGGAGACAATCTATATGAAGAACATGGTGCTACTTTGAAGCACAAGATATGAGACTCACTACATGAAGAACATGGTGCTACTTTGAAGCACAAGTGTGGAAAAAGAGATAGTAACATTGCCCCTTTTTCTCCTTTTTTTTGTGGTGGGCTTCTTTGGCCCCCTTTTTTATTTAGGCTTCTTTGGCCTTCCCTTTTGGGGGGGGGCAATGTTCTATAATGATGATCATCACACTTTTATTTACTTACAACTCGATATTACAACTCGATATTGGAACAAAGATATGACTCTATATGAATGCTTCCGGCGGTGTACCGGGATGTGCAATGATCTAGCATAGCAATGATATCAAAAACGGACAAGCCATGAAAACATCACGCTAGCTATCTTACGATCATGCAAAGCAATATGACAATGAATGCTCAAGTCATGAATATGATGATGATGGAAGTTGCATGGCACTATATCTCAGAATGGCTATGGAAATGCCATGATAGATAGGTATGGTGGCTGTTTTGAGGAAGATATAATGAGGCTTATGTGTGATAGAGCATATCGTATCACGGGGTTTGGATGCACCGGCGAAGTTTGCACCAACTCTCAAGGTGAGAAAGGGCAATGCACGGTACCGAAGAGGCTAGCAATGATGGAAAGGTAAAAGTGCGTATAATCCATGGACTCACATTAATCATAAAGAACTCATATACTTACTGCAAAAGTTTATTAGCCCTCGAAGCAAAGTACTACTACGCATGCCCCTAGGGGGATAGATTGGTAGGAAAAGACCATCGCTCGTCCCCGACCGCCACTCATAAGGAAGACAATCAAAGAAACACCCCATGCTTCAAATTTGTCACACAACGGTTACCATACGTGTATGCTACGGGACTTGCAAACCTCAACACAAGTGTCTCTACAATCCACAACCACCTACTATCATGACTCTAATATCACCATCTTTATATCGCAAAACTATTGCAAGGAATCAAACATATCATATTCAGCGATCTACAAGTTTATGTAGGATTTTATGACTAACCATGTGAATGACCAATTCCTGTCATCTCTCTAAATAGATATAAGTGAAGCAAGAGAGTTTAATTCTTTCTACAAAAGATATGCCCACGCTCTAACAAATATAAGTGAAGCAAAAGAGCATTCTACAAATGGCAGTTTTCTATGTAAAGAGAAACAGGCAATCCAACTTCAAATGATATAAGTGAAGCACCTGAAGCATTCTATAAAGCCACACTCAAAAGATTTAAGTGAAGTGCAATGAGCATTCTATAAATCAACCAAGTACTATCTCATACCATAATGGTGCATAAAAGAAAAATAGAAACCTAATTGCAAAAGACGCTCCAAGACTTGCACATAATGCATGAACGAAACGAATCTGAAACATACCGATATTTGTTGAAGAAAGAGGGGATGCCTCCCCAGCATCCCCAAGCTTAGACGCTTGAGTATCCTTGAATATTTAATTGGGGTGCCTTGGGCATCCCCAAGCTTGAGCTCTTGCCTCTCTTCCTTCTTCTCACATTGAAACATCCTCGATTAGACACTACATCCACACAAAACTTCAACAGAAAGCTTGGTAAGATCCGTTAGTATAATAAAGCAAATCACCACTCTAAGTACTATTGCAAACCAATTCATATATTGTTTTTGAATTTTTTTTCTACTGTAATATAACTTTTTCATGGCTTAATCCACTGATATAAATTGATAGATTCATCAAAACAAGCAAACTATGCATCAAAAACAGAATCTGTCAAAAACAGAACAGTCTGTAGAAATCTAAACATCCACCATACTTATGATACCCCAAAAATTCTACCAAAATTAGGAAAAATAAACAAGTTTTACAGCAATACAGTGCAAAAGAAATCATAACCATTTGACTTTCCAGTTAAAAACGTAAAATCGCGCTCTACAGCCAAAGTTTCTCTCCAGCACCGTACAAACCAACAAGCATTATAAACATCCTAAAGGCAAACCTTGGCACATTATTTTTATAATACAATGGAATTATACAAGGGGATAATTATTTTTTATGAAAAGTTTCTGTAATTAAGATTCACAAAGTTCCCATGGGCCTGAACAAGTTTAAGGACGTCCCCCACTTTCACAATGCTCGTCTCTCTCACTTTCACTTTTCTTTTTGAAAAGTTTTGGGTTCCCCTCTTTATTTTTGTTGTTTTTAAACTATATGAAAGCACTCAACAGAAATAAATGACTCCCTAAAACTTCCGGGTTGTCTCCCTGGCAGCGCTTTCTTTAAGGCCATTAAGCTAGGCATTTAGTGCTCATGGTAATGGATCCACCTGGATCCCAAGGTATATCAAAGCCAATTTTAATTAACAATGACTTGTAATTTAGTAGTGAGCACAAAGTAAAATATATCATGCAACAACGAAGTCTAACTCTCTTCCTATGCATCGGCATGTCATAAAAGAAGAATTCATGCACACCCAGAAAAGGCCAATTCATAGTATAAGCAGTTTCTTGCAATTCTATCATGTGGGAAACATAGAGAGGTGGAGATATAGTTCCTCTCTCATAATAATTGCAAGTAGGAGCAGCAAGCACATGCATATTACATTCATCAAAATCATCATGTGCAATGGTAAAAGGCAACCCATCAATATAATCCTTAATAAGGGCAAACTTCTCCGATATAGTATATTCGGGAGAATTCAAAAAGATAATAGGACTATCATGCGTGGGTGCAATAGCAACAATTTCATGTTTAACATAAGGAACTATAGCAAGTTCATCTCCATAAGCATGATTCATATTGGCATCTTGTCCATAAGCATAGCAAGCATCATCAAAAAGGAATATTTCAAAAGGATCATAGGGATCATAACAGTCATCATAGCAATCATCCTTCGGTAAGCACGAAGGGGAATTAAACAATGTATGAGTTGAAGAGTTACTCTCATTAGAAGGTGGGCACGGGTGATCAATCCGCTCTTCCTCCTGTTGTTCTTCGCTCTCCTCCTCATCTTTTTCATCCAATGAGCTCATAGTTTCATCAATTTCTTCTTCCATAGATTCCTGCAAAATATTAATCTCTTCTTGGATAGCGGAGACTTTCTTAATAAGTGCATTAATATCATAATTGTATTTATAGTTCTCATAGCAATATTTGAGGATAGCTAAATTTTCAGATCTATAAACAACATTATCAAAATCCTCAAACTCTTTACACATAGCTTCAATTTCATAAGCACCCATAAAAGCAACAAATTCTTCTATTTGTTCCACATCATAGTAATCATATATACCATTAGCATAAGAAGCTAAGGTTTTATTATCATTAAGTTTGCATGAAAAGGGAAGGTGTGGAGCATTCATCCTAGAGCAACAAGTATAATCATAACTCAAGCATAGCTGCCAAGCATACCACTTCAATATATGAATTTGATCCCATAATAGTTTCCCTTTTTGTGTTAAGCGATAATCCCTAAAGTATTCAGTTGATCCAATGTTACTCCCATTACATAGTTGAATGGGGTTTTCTCAGGATTATTAAAGTAGTACATAATATCTTTCACATAACCAGCATCGAGGGTTTTAGGAGGTTCCCCATCTCCATAAGTAGCAAGTACACCTAATTTTTTTGGTATTTCGTGTTCCATATCCATAACTAAAGATAAAGAACAACTAAGAACGGCAAATAAAAATTACTTAGTGGTAAAGCAAAACAAGCACACACGAGAATATTCACCCTACGCTATGACTCCCCGGCAACGGAGCGAGAAAAAGGTCTTGATAACCCGCAAGTATACGGGATAGATGTAGCCTCTTTCGATAAGTAAGAGTGTCGAACCCAACGAGGAGCTAAAGGTAGAACAAATACTCTCTCAAGTCCTATCGGCCATTGATACGACTCTACGCACGCTTGACGTTCGCTTTACCTAGAACAAGTATGAAACAAAAAGTACTTTGTAGGTGTGAAAGGATAGGTTTGCAAGAAAGTAAAGAACACATAAATATAAACTAGGGGATGTTTAGATAAAGAGACAATAAAGTAAATATAGCGAGTGTGGAAAAGTGGTGGTAGGAGTTGTGGAATTGTCCCTAGGAAATTGACTATGTTACTAGACCGGTAATCACTATTGCAATTCTATTTGAGGGAGAGGCATAACCTAACATATTTTCTCTACTTGGATCATATGCACTTATGATTGGAACTCTAGCAAGCGTCCGCAACTACTAAAGATCATTAAGGTAAAACCCAACCATAGCATTAAAGCATCAAGTCCCCTTTTATCCCATACGCAAACAACCTACTTACTCGGGTTTGTGCTTCTGTCACTCACGCCACCCACCATAAGCAAATCATAAACATATTGCAAACCGTACAGCGGGAATCCCTCACGCTTGAGCGACACGGAGGGCACAATAGGACAGCACCAATAATAAAACATGCAACTCAAAACAATCATAGCAATTCATCAATCATCGATAGGACAATGAAAATCTACTCAGACATCATAGGATGGCAACACATCATTGGAAAATAATATGAAGCATAAAGCACCATGTTCAAGTAGAGGGTACAGCGGGATGCGGGAGAGTGGACCGTTGTAGATAGAAGGGGGAAGGTGATGGAGATGTTGGTGAAGATGGCGGAGGTGTTGGTGAAGATCGCGGTGATGATGATGGCCCCCGGCGGTGTTCCGGCGCCACCGGAAGCAAGGGGGAGAGAGCCCCCCTTCTTCTTCTTCTTCCTTGACCTTATCCCTAGATGGGAGAAGGGTTTCCCCTCTGGTCCTTGGCTCCCATGGCTTGGGAGGGGCGAGAGCCCCTCCGAGATTGGATCTATCTCTCTGTTTCTGCGTTCTCAGATTCTACCCCTTCACCGTTTCCTTTATATCTAGAGATCCGTAACTCCGATTGGGGTGAATCTTTCGCCCAGATCTTTCTCATAAAATTATCTTTCTTACGCCAGAAGAAGAGCATCAATCGCCTTACGGGTGGACCACGAGGGCCAGGGGCGGGCCTGGGGGGTAGGGCGCGCCCCCTACCTCGTGACCACCTCGGACACCATTTCGCGTTGATTTTACTTCCCAAAAATCATAAATATTCCAAAAAAAATCTCCGTCCGTTTTTATCCCATTTGGACTCCGTTTGATATTGGGTTTCTGCGAAACAAAAAACATGCAACAGACAGGAACTGGCACTGGGCACTGGATCAATATGTTAGTCCCAAAAATAATATAAAAAGTTGCCAAAGAGTATATGAAAGTGAATAATATTGGCATGGAACAATCAAAAATTATAGATACGACGAAGACGTATCACCGGGGAGGAGGCCGGCAAGGCCGCTACCGGGGAGGCTGGCAAGGCCTCTGTCGAAGAGGAGGTGGTTGACGACCAACCCTCCTCGTCCGCTACCTCCGGCTCAGGCAAATACCTGAAGGTGGGCGACGACTTGTTCGTCCAGCTCCCAGGGACGGCGAGCACCAGGGCGCCGGCCAAGGGGGAGGTGTTCGATGATGAAATGCTCATCGCCACCGGGCTCGAGGTTGTCGAGGCACCGGGCGCCGGTGGCGGTGGCACCCAGGAGGAGCAGCTTCTTCGGGCCATGGGCGCCAGCTTCTGGAAGCTGCAGGCGCTCCATCGCGCCCGCCTGGACAAGGCGAAGTCCGGGGAGGCGGTGGCGGGCCAGGCAAAGGCGGATGTCGGGAAGCGCGTCACCGAGGCGCAGGCCTGGTTCCACCAGGCCCACGAGGAGCTAAAGGCTGCCCAAGGACAGCTGGCGCCGCGAGCTGGAGCTTCTCCTGAAGCAGGCCGACATCAAGAAAACCCAGGAGGAGGCGAGGGAGGAGGCCTCCAAGGCCGAGGCCATCCGGTCCCAGCGCCAGGGCAATCTGGACTCCCAGGAGGAGGACCTCGTCGCCCTTGAGGCGATGCTTGCCGCCGCACGCCACGGCAAGGACGAGGAGGTCGAGAAGCTTGCCGCGGCGCGGACCCGGGAGCTGGAGCATAAGCACAAGGAAGCGCTCGATGCCCAAGCTCTGGCCCACGGCAACAAGGTGAAGGAGATGGAGGCAGAGCGGGATCGCCTGAAGGCCAGGGCCGATCCGCTGACGAAGGAGAGGGACACGGCCAACTGCACCCTGACGGTGGCGCAGGACGACATCCTTGCCAAGGCCGAGCAGCTCGCTCGCGCCAATGACTCCATCAAGGACCTGAAGCTGAAGCTGGAGGGTCTTCAGAAGACGCTTACGTAAGACAAGGCCCGGGAGGGAGCCCTGACAAAGAGCCTGGCAGAGGAGAGGCAGCTGTGGAATAACGACGCCACCAACCATGCTGATTTCGTGAAGGGCGAGGACCTCTAGATCAGTCGCCTCGCCGACGTCGCCAACAGGATCACCAAGCAGTTGGCCGACATGGGGATGTCGGACGTGAGGTACGCCTAGGACCCGGATGTGAGCCCCAAGGCCAAGCTGACCCTATTCTTCGAGGGTGTTCTTGGAGCCCTGGAGCGATTCGACTCCAACCAAGCGAGCTCCCTGGCCAGCGAAGCCTGAACACTTTGCCGGGGCGCCATGACCAAGGTCCTAACCAAGCTGGCATACTGGAACCCAACCTTGACTTCGACGCTGCGCTGGATAGCTTGCTGGGGGACGTAGACCTCACGGTGCTCGGGGAGCGCATCGAGCCCATCATCAGCCGCGTCGGCGGAATTCAAATGGTAGAGGGCCAGCGCCAGGATTAGGCACCCCGTTTCTTGTTGCCTTCATAGGTTCACTACCAAGACAATTCATATCTTTAGTTAGAATTGTAGCAACAATTGATGTAATATAACCCTGCAGTACTTGAATCAATGCATGTTATTTCCCTGTTCAACCCCTCCGTGTATGTCCACCCTATGCCAATTGGGCAGGCTTGCGAGCGCATGAACCCAAAACGCAGCGCTTTGAAGGATGGATCCTTTAGCGGCCGGCAGGGTGTGCTTGCTGTCGTGCGAACCACCTTGCCGTTCTCAGCGGGGCCGCTCGAATTGTTGAGCGGACTAGAGACAGAACGAGAGCATTTCCAACAGCAGAAGGCCACCCTACCATTCTTGACGCAGCCGCTCGATCTGTTGAGCGGACTCGAAACAGACCAAGGGCGTTGCCAATAATGGAAGGGCCCCACTGCATGCAGGTTTCTTATACAAAGGAAAGATCTCCGAGGAGGATAACCTTATATAAAAAGGAATTACTCAAAGCTTTTGCATGACTTAGCTTTCCTATCGACGCGTGGACGCTTGCCGCATCTGCTGACGGCGCTGCTTACTTGGTCGCCTTCTTCCTTGAAAGTCATGGCGACGAAGAGCTGCAGGGCTGACGGCCGACCCAGATTCCCACTACTGCGCCCCCTACCTGGCGCGCCAAATATGTCGGTGGAAGCGACACCTATGGGATCACAAGAATCCCTACTACGGTTGCGGGGCGCAGGGTCGTGAGAAGAGCGGGATCAGCAGTCAGCACAAGCACATGGGTTGTTTACCCAGGTTCAGGCCGAAAGGATGCGTAATACCCTAGTCCTACTTCTGTGTGTATTTTAGTGTTCTTCGAGTTCTTGAGCTAGCTACGATGGGTGTAACTTGTCCAAGGGTCCAAATCCTTCTCCTAGACGCCTCGGGCCTCCTTTTATAGTTAAGGGGATCGCCATAATGGCACACAGGAGGTGGCATCGGTGTACGGTGGCTAAGCTTATCGCTTAGCCATTACGGGACAAGATGCATTTAATGCGCCTCTTAGGTGTCCCCCTCACTTTACCGCCGCTTCGACACGCGCCCGGGCCAGCGAGGCGGATAGTGCCATGTAGGCCGACAGGCTGTTGAGGTGGCGTAGTGGTGGGGCCTTCACGAAGATTTGCATTCCACCACGTAGGCATGTGCTGAGTTGGCTTGGAAGCCTCACGTCAACACGTAGGTTCCTGCCTGGCTGGTGGGCTGGCAGCTGCATGGGAGCGGCGGTGGAAACTTGGCGGGTGTGGGCCTGGCTGTGGCCCCGCGGATGTCCTTGGCAAGGGCCTTGCCGGGGCCCCGGCAAGGGTCTTGCCGTGGCGTTGTGCTCGTCCTTGACAAGGATCTTGCCGGAGGTCTCGTGGGTTTCCTTGGCAAGGATCTTGCCGAGGTTCGTCGTCTTCTAATCCTCATCTGATTTGGAGTGCTTCTTGTCTTCACAAAGATCTGCATGCCATCATGGAGGCGCCTCCCGAGCCTTGGTCCCAACGTGGTTGGTGGTGCTGGAAAACCTGGGGCTCAAGGGTGGCGCGCTCAGCTGGTGTTGGGCAAGTCGCCCCGGCAAGGTTCTTGTCGTGGCTGCGAAGGCTGCCCCCGGCAAGGGTCTTGCCGGGGGAGTCCACTTAGCCCTCTTGCTCTTTGTGTCTTTGTCTTCGCGTTACTTTGACCGTCTTGCGGCTTTGATTCCTCCTTCTGCCCTGCTAAGCGTGGCCGTGGGTGCGGCTCTGACTGCCCGTGCACAAGTAAGGGGCACAAAGGAGTGCCCCTACTTTAGTACACCGACGGCCAATGTCTTTAACCCGCATTAGGATGCAGGTCAGAGAAGGGAAAGCTGTTTTGAAAGTGATATAATTTATTAGTTAATATAATATACTCGCCTTGCCCTAACTCGCGTAGTTCACTTCAATTGTCAGCATTTGCAAGTGATAGGAAATTGATCTGCAAGTCATAACAGTGTCCAGGTAATCATAGTCAATACATACTTAGGCCTTACACAAATGAACTGCCCACAATGCAGATAGGACTTTAGTTCAACATAAATCACAAAACATACTTAAAATTCATCACAAATCTCCTTCAGCCTCTTGATCTTATCAACGCACCCATGTTTCTGTTTGAGAAAATCTGCAATAATATACCCAAAGTTTTTTCTTCTCTTGCTTCAGTTGGTCCCTCTCTCTCATCACTTGGTCTCTCTCTAGCACCACCCAGTCCCGGTCTTTTTCTCAGCCTTTGCCCTCATGACCTGATGTAGATTGGCACAACCATGGTCTGCCAACTTATTCTTCTCCAGCTCCCCTTTGAGATCGCTAAGTGACAATCTGGCACTGCCCAATTGTGTGAGAGCGTCCTCCTTGTCAGCCACCATTTTAGCAAAGTCCATTTTGAAAAATCTCAGCTCTTCCTCTGTCCTCCTCTTTTCTCCAATTAACTTGAAGTTTTCTTCAGCATTCTTAACATTCTGTCTCAGCTTCTCGTCATACATGCTCCACAGTTCTTTGAGGCAGAACTTCGCAGCCACTGACCACTCCGGGTCTACCCATTCCACATAGTTACATTTCACTTCTTTCTACAGTATGAAAAAATATGGTCTCAATTATGGGCTAAAACAAATATTAGACCATAAAAATGACAGCATAAATACGGACTTTGTAAATGCACAAATTAATTGAAATTGCATGCAATTGTGGGCAGAACAATGGATTACTATGAAGTAAATCGAGCACGAGCTAATGTAAACATATATTTACAGTACGGAACAACATACCTTCTGACCACAGGCAAGAAAACGTCTGCCAGTGTCCAAGGAATCAAAAGCAACTAGCCTGACGCAAGGTTCTCGATGCAGATAACAAGAAGACAGATCGTGAGCAATGTCACTCCATTCATAGCAAGGGATAGTCATGGGAAGCTAAACAACAGAGATAATGCACAAATCAACGCCTTACGTTAAATACCGGAAATGAAGAACCCTAACCCTAACCCTATTACTATCTGGAGATTATATAGTAGGAGCGTACCTGCAGGCTAGTCATGGATTCACCATACGGAGAAGAGCTCGACTGGTCGCTCCATGAAGCCATGGCATAATGCGACCGGCGGCAAGACGTGGATCGGTGGTGGCGGCGGCAGTCGCAGTGGATAGACAGAACGAGCGTGGAGATCGCGAGGGAAGAACCGCCCCGACCAGGTGGCCAGCGCGGCCCATTTAAAAGGGTTGTAATCAAAATAAAAATTGTTAAATGGGCTCGGCAACGGGAGCGGCCATGTGTCGCACCGTCTAACTGCATCCATCGCCCCACTCCGCATCATCGCGACAAGCGGCCCGAGTTACACAACAAGCCATAAAATGGTGGGGTTTTCTTTTCTTTTTGCGGGGAAAATGGTGGGTTTTTCTGTACCAAGTCTATACTCTAGACCCAAGTGTGTTGGTTTTCGGTAAATAAACCAGAGGAGTGAAAAAATTAATTATTACCACACATAATTACATCTTCTACATCTAAATAACTAGCCGCACTAACCTATTTCTCATAACATACAAATATGCCACCTTATCATTCAACATGCATGGAGAAAGGTCCACCACAACATGCAATCAATAAATTCCCGTAACAACATATACATGTTCCACGTAACCAATTCTCTATGAATATATTTCCAAACATTCACGCACCAACGTGCGGGGTATCATCTAGTTTTCTAATATAATACAACTCGAGTGGACAACACAAAAGATGCCGTCATTACAAAGGTTAAAATGCTATCCATTTTCCATGATTAAAGTCCTTAGTGACCACCTCATGTTTAGTCCATATATGCTACAAGCGCTATCTCAAGGTCCTGGCCTCTTGCAAGAGTATATATCATGTATGCAGTAACACATTGTAAACACCTCACTATTAGATCACTGGATTCATCCGTACATAACTCTAGCAAGTGTTCTACTCTTCTTCGTCCACCACGTTTCTGCACATGATAACAGATAGGAAAAGTTAATGAATGACAAGTTAAAAATAATTATAACCTACAATGCATATAAAAACTTACTTCTTATTTAGTTTGCATTTCTTGCTGCGTTTAGTGTGCCCTAGCAGTTTGCAAGCGCCACCCCTAATTCTGAGCTCATCGTACCAAAGTAGCCTACCATTTTTCGACATAGGGCGGTTCTCATCTACCTTAGTTGCACCTTTCATTGATACTTTAATAGGATCTTGAATTTCAACTATGTTGCCTTCACCATCGTCTACATATTCAATTGCACACCCACTGAGATCAGCCGTTTTCTTACTTAAATTTTCCTTTAGCTGATCATGCTCGTGGCTCTTAGCTATCACGGCCTTCAAACTCTCCTATAACTGATCCCATGAAGCTGGGTGTTTGCATGCCGCATGCATAGCTTCTGAAGCCAACACACTGACTTGGCTATTTTTCATTCTTTCAGCTGCCCCAGTCCAACCAAATCCCAACAGATTGCTTGTGCGCCTCGCGGGCAGTCCCAATATTGCGTCTTTCGTGAACCAAACAGGAACTAAACACTTTGGTATTTCATATATATGCAAGTACTTCAGTACATGGAATATATGCTTGCAAGGTGGACCCTTTTGAATCATTCTTCTGCAGCTGCACCTTATAGTTTCTGCGGAATTTACTGGAGTATACTCCACCCAAAAACGGCTCTTCCGGTTATTCTTCCAGGACACGATGTACTGTTGTGATCCGTCTCCGATCTTTATTTATACAATCTCCATGCCGCCAATTTTCCTAAGATCATCTTGCAACTTATAGAAGTTTGCTGGAGTGAAGACGTGAGAAGCAGCTATCTCAAATTCCCTCGAGCTAGTAACTGGCATCGGTAAACTCTATGAGACCGTACAGTCATCTCGCACCTCGTTCTCACGGATACGTACAACGGCGTTCTCATAGTGCAAAATCATATCCACCAGGGTAATTTCACCGTCTAGGTGGAGGTGAAGGCATGAGTTTAGACTTTCACTCCTCTAGTTGCTTTTCATGCTAAGCCAAAACCCCTCTGTCAGATAAGCTGCGGCCCATAGTCTCCTCTTCTTATACATCTGTCTCAACCATGTTACTATTTTTTCCGACTGACATCTTTTGGAAAACGTGTGTCATCTCTCCTCAAACGTGGCCGTGGATGTGCTATAGTACAGAAGAGTTCGGAACTTCTTCAAGGACTTGTGACTAGGGTGAACCTTCATTTTTTTCTATATGCCACGTACATATACGGTGCCAGACGTCTGGCAAGGCGAATTGCCTTGATCATCGCAGCGTCGGCGTCCGTGATTACACTCTTCGGCATCTTTTGACACATGGACCTCAAAAAACTCTGCAGCAGCCACACATATGTCTCTTCAGTCTCGTTCGAAACTATGGCACAACCAAAAAGTGGTCTTCCGGTGATTGTTAAGACCAACAAAAGGTATGAATGGCATACCATACCGGTTTATCTTGTACATGCTGTCAAATACAAGCACGTCGCCGAAATCCTCATAGTCATGACGAGACTGGGAGTCACACCAGAACATTCAATTCATATGTCCTTCCTTATCTAGCTTGTACTCGAAAAAGAAGCTAGGATCCCTCACTTTCCTACTGGCCATGATGCCTATGGTTGTGGCAGCATCACCTTTTGAAAGCAGCTTCCTCTTCTCCCTGGAGCAAAGGTTGTATATATCACGCCTGGTAAAACCAACACTGCCATACCATAAATATTTGTTGAGAAAGGAATCCATAATGTCGTGAATTCTAATCCTTGCAGCTCCCATGGACAATATCTCTGCTTTCTGGTACTCTTTGATTGTTCTGTGGGACCAAAGAAAAGGTACCTCGTCCGATCTTTCCATCATATGGCTATGCTTGTCCTCAAAACTTTCAACATACCAAACCCCACGCTTTTGGTCAAGCTTGACAGGCAGGTGCGCTTCGCAGTTGCAGCGTGTCCCGGGTCTGAGTCTACGGCTGTGTCCTTCCTCGGTTAGCAACTTGCTGTCACGTTTTCCTTCTGTGGAACAAACAAACCGCCTATAACGCATATAATATGACTCAGTTTTGCTATACCTGACCTTGCCCTTTCTAATGTTGAAGCCATTATCTCTAGCATAGCTGTTGTAGAAATCAAACGCAGCATCGTGAGACATAAAAGTCATTTGTATTATCTGCATGAACATATCCCTCTTATCATCTGCACACTGGCAGTATCTTGGACATTCTTTTTCCCCTTATCTTCTGTCACCTACACAATCATAACATAGCCATGAAAACAATTTTCTATGGTTTAACATTACTTCCATACAACATTGATTACATACATACCTCACTCATGATGACCGACGACTACGACTCCCCAGAATCAGGTGCATCTAATGATTCGTCATCAAGGCCTGTCTCCGCGTCGGATTCGCCGTAATAGTCATACGCATTATGACATTCGGAAATGAGCTGAAAAATACAACACAAATACATAAGTACTTAACATATAATATTCCAGGATAAATTCAATTTGCGTGCCAACAAAAAATTTCACTTCCATATATATCTAACTAATGTAATCTTCATTCGAGATCTCCGAGTTGTTTTCCTGACCATCATCATGCTCATCCATCTATAAATTTTCAACACAAAAATATAACCTTGTCGGATGCCACCAAATAATTACAACATGATAATGCCACTCACATTAAGATCTTCACATTCGTCCCCATGCTCTGACCAATTTCCATGATCTGAATTTTCATCATCTGACGAATCTTCTATCTAGTCTTTCATCAGTTCACCAAACTCCATGTCAAACATGATATCAGTTAACTCATCGTCCGTCATTTCCTACAACAAATAATATGTATCATCACATCTACAAACATTATCAATGCTTAAATATACAACACATAGCACATGATCACGGATGTTAAATAAACTACCCCAGCCGAGGGCGTTCAGATCGTGCACACAATCGACGCCAACAACCTCTGACCACCCATGGATCCTCCCCCCTCTCCACACCGGTCATCGGCGTTAAGGTACGTCAACCCTAGTAAGGAAGATGCCCACGGCACCAGTCGTGATCACATTGGATCGCGAGAAGCAGCGTTACCCGTGATAACATGCGCCGCCGGATACCTAGCCCACGGCACCAGTTGTGATCACTTGGATCGCCGGATACCTAGGTAAGCCGCCACATCAAATAACGGAGCCGTCGTGCACACAACCAACGACAACCGACGCTAGGTTAACCCTACAAAGAAGAAACTCACTTTAGCCCGCGTGATCACTTTGTATCACGACGAGCAGCAGTACCAGAAAAAGATCTGTGATGGCCTGGACCACCGGAAAGCTAGGTTACCCACCCCGCTAGGTTAACCACTACGACGAAAACGGCGGCAGTTCGTTTGATGCTGCCGCGAGCGAGACAGATGTGGGGAAACAGGATGCGGTACCTGCGAGAGCTGGAGGTTCATGACGGTGCCGCGCGCACTCTTGGACGAGATCGCCGCCGCCGATATTCCTACAGAACCTCAACAGAATGATGGAGGAGTTGTGTGATTGATGGATCTGCCGTCGGCAGGTCGTACCTGGTCATGGGGTCGTGTCATCTTTTTTTTGGGGAGGACACCGTATACATACGTATGGGTTATATGGATTATACGGGCTTGGATATGGGCAGCGGAGGGTCGGAGAAAAAATATATGGCGGGGGTCAAGAATACCCCTAGAAAATTGAGTTAAGGGGGAGCACTCAAGCAAGGCTCCAGTACTGATGGTTTGGTTAACTCTGATGCTTCGAAGGGGGCAGCAGGTGGTGTCGCCCGGTCTCACCTAGCTTCCATTGTTGCTTGGAGCAAACCACTACCTGGAGTTTCTGATCCTTTTAGTGCTGAGTTGGTAGCTCTTCGAGAAGGTGTTATTTTTTCCCAGCTTCGAAGCTATTCACATATGATCGTGGAGGTCGACTGCATGGAGTTAGTCAACTTATAGAACTCGAGCAGCAATTCTCTTAGTTGCTGCACCCTATCTTGAAGGTTAGATGAGCTTGTCCCTAGTTTTGCTTCCTTTTAGGTTACACATGTTGGACGTACTTTAAATGTTCTCGCTCACAAGTGTGCTAAGCTTGATAGTACATTAGATGGCACAGAAAGTAGTCCTGATCGAAGGCCTGATTTTCTTATCAGTAGCCTATGGGCGGATTGTTACTGATTTTTGATTAATATATTAGGGTTCCTCTGTCTCTCATCGGCGTCACCTCCAGTCCGCCTCGTCTTCAGTGGCCTTAGGGCCATGGCAGCGTGATGGATCCCGGCCCTTGCTGACGGGGGGTGCTTCTCTTTTAGATGTTTCTTCGAGTTTTATTAGAGTTTGTGTCCTACTCAGAAAGAAGAGACGGTGGCGGCTTTTTAAAGATGGAACAAGGTTCTCCTCGCCTAGCCCTCATCCCGGTGGTGCGTCTAGCATCGTCGTTGGGTGTGTATATGTGTGTCTCCGGCGGATCTGTCCTTGGTGAATTTGCTCGGATCTGGTCCATGTTCGTCTACGTTCGTGTGTGTTTTAGGTTGGATCCTTCCAATCTACGCTGCTATTCAACGGCAGTGGTTGCTGTTCTGGTGTGCTGGTTCTATGGGGCCTTAGCACGACGACTTCCCAACCGCCTGCTACAAGAAGTTTTGCATTACTCCGACAAGAGAGGGGCGTTGACGACGGCGTGCCTTCGGCTCGCTTCAGTGCTTGTAGTCGTTCCTAGGTGGTATAAGGACCTGGATGTAATTTTTATTATTTTTTGTGTTCACTATACTGCCATGATTAAAGATGAATAGATTAAAAGTTTTCCTGAAAAAAATGATTGATTAATAAATAAAGCTCTTTGAATTGTCGCAAAAGAAAGTTTAGAGTAGAATTAGGAATTATACTCCCTTGTTTAAATTAGACTAGCAAATAGGCCCGTGCGTTGCCACGGGAGAAAAATAAATCAGATTATGCAAATTATGCAAGGATGAGATACAGACTTTTAAAATATCCCTTCATAAAGTACATCAAAATCATGTCATGATGAGATAAGAGACTTTTAAAAAGTCATTTCAAAAACTGAAAATGTGATGGTCTCATGACGACTTTATTTCCTAAGGCGTCACAACAAAATGTTTTTTGGCTGAGCAAACTGTATTGATAGATCCTGCCTAAGGTAGAATGATGAATGATGTGTCTCGACTTTAGCTAGCGTCGTGGTGTTTTTCATGACCTGTAAAACTATATACCACAATAAACATAGATATGTATGGAAGTAAATTAGACATTTAGTCATTTCATATAGCTTACAAAAACTAACCCATTGAAAAATGTGTCATTTTTTTGGGGATCAACGTTGTAAAGAACACATAAATCCTTTTTTTACCCGGCGTGCGATGAACTAAATAAAATAATAAAATAACTTCTCCGGATCTATGGTTTGTTTTGTTCGTTATTTACATATCTGTTTCAATGGATCTGTTTGAATTTTTTTGATCCTTTTCTAAAATTTCATGGTCATTTTTTCCAGTTCCCAAAAGCATGTTGAATACACAAGCATTTTCTAAGAATCATGAACGTTATTTTATTTCATGAACATATTTTTAGAAATCGAGAATTTCTTTATGACATGCAAACAATTTTCTAAAAATTGCGAACATTTTGATTTCCCGACCATTTTCTGAATTCACAGAAATTTTATGATTTCTCAAAAAAAAGCAAAACTCACAATCTTTTAAAATTTTGAAATCCCGAATTAATTTAAAGACGAGAAAACAAAAACAGATATGAGAAAAAAAAGGCAAAAAAGAAATAAAAAACAGGAGTTTTTTAAATCAAGAACATTTTATGCTTTCGAGAAGATTTTTGAATTCACCAATGTTTTATTTCTTAACAAAATTTGCAACCTTTTGAATTTTTGAAAATCCCTAATAATTAATGTATAGAAGGAAAATCACAAAACAGAAATGAGAAACGAACAAGCAAATTGCAAACTGAAAAATAAATAGACGCCTAGGCCGGCCCATTAACGCATTAGCCACCGCGCTACACCTTCCGTTTGGTTACATGAGGATATCACTTAATAAGAACCAAATCCAGCGCAACTTTGAGAAAAATTGAACCGTTTTGTTTACTTATGGGTGGCATGGTGGGTAATTTGTATCAACTTCAGGGGTAATTCTAATGACGTACGACCAGAAGCACTATTTGCTTTATTAGTATAGGGGAAGATAGAGATATATTCTTGACACGCAAGTCAATCTCGTTGGAACGTGCAACATGTAATCTCTGCACCTATATATATATAGAGAAGAAACCACGCGGCCTCCCCAGGGTGTGGTACAATCGCTTACCAAATTCGTACAATCATAAGGTCACCGAACCAATCTGGAATCAGCCAAAGCACTGCAATTGCAAATTTGCAATGCCTCGGAGCGGTTCCATCAAGAAGCAGGCGATGGCTGGCAATGCCAACGATGCCCTCCCGCGAGAGGTCCTGGCCAGCGTCCTGCTCCGCTTCCCGGCGAGCGACCTCCGGCGCTTCCGCCGCGTCTGCAAGGAGTGGTGCGAGGTCATATCCGACCCGACGGGGCTTGCCTGCTCCCTCGTAATGCTCCCATCGGTGCTTCCGTTTCTTCTTTTTCCATCCGACGGCTACGCCAATTCTCCTCCCCACGTCTCTTCTTTCTGGTAAAAAAAATAAAGAACTAAGACTAATATAATACTCCCTATAATACTCAAACAATCACCGTACTTCTGCAAATAGGCGGTGGCCCTGCGAGCTGACCCGCGTGAGGACAACACACGGAACTGACTACCGCGGCGTGGCTCGAGCGAGAACGACGTACCTGTTGACGATCGCGGAGTGCACAGCGATGTGGCCGGCTCAGCAGCCGGCACCGCCGGTCGTGGCGTCGATTGCAGAGAAGACTCGAGCTGACCCACAACATACACGTTGACGACCACGGCGTGCACAGCGTGTCCGGCATAGCTGTGGCACCGATGGTCCTTATGTCGATGCCGGAGGCGAAGTCAACCACGGTGCTAGGAAGGCAGTAAAGGCCGCACCCGACTCCGCATGGGTGGTGGCACTTGCAGCATCACGTCCAACGCAGAACACTCCTCGACGCCGTCCCAAGCGGACCGCGACTCCGGCGAGCCAACAAGTCGGATCCTGGAGTGTGCATCACCATGTCCGACGAGGAGTTCTGCAAGCACGCGAACAGATTGAGTCGGCTGCGGCAGGGCTCGACAACGCGAGGTTGTGCCTCTGTCGTTCAGCGGCGAGAAGTGACGTTGGTAGAGCAGTGGGCCGGCGAGGGAGGGCACGCGTGGTGATCACCACGACCCTGTCACCACGACGCCAATGACCCTGTGTCCCCGGCGGCGACAATGGAGTTGGCGACTACCACGTCGTCGAGCGCGAGGTCGGAGGCGACCATGCGGACGACGCCGATGAACGGGATGCTCACAGACTGCTTGATGCCGGGAACCTTCAGGTGCGAGAGTGCTTCGGCAACTCAATCGGGGCACAAGCGGGTGCTCTGCGAAGTCGAATATGAACTAGAAGATTATACGGTGGTTGTTTGAGTATTATACGGGGCAGGCGAAAATACTAGTCTTAGTTATTTATTTTTTATCAGAAGAAAGAAGAGACGTGGGGAGGAGAATTGGCGTAGCCGTTGGATGGAAAAAAAAAAGAAACGGGAGCACGGATGGGAGTATTACGAGGGAGCAGGCAAGCCCCGTCCTATCCGACCCTACCTTCATCAATGCGCACGTGGTCCACGGACCGCGGGCCCTGACCCACACCATTGTTTTTTTTCGTGGGCGTTGCGGAGGCGGAGCTGACGGGGCCATAGAGCCGCGAAGCAGCGACGGCTACCTCTTCGACGAGCAGTGGCGACTGGTGGCCAGGTTCACGGCCGGCGAGTCGGAGGACATGGTGGGCACGTGCAACGGCCTGCTCTGCTTCCTCGACCTCCGCCAGGGGGGCATCAGGGTGGTAGAGCCCTTCACCGGCGAATCGCTTGTCCTGCCGTCGCCGCAGAGGCGGCTGTGGCACGCTCGTGGCGCCTACAGCTTTGGCTTCGACCCCAGTTCGAGGAGGTACAAGATTTTGCACCACGAGAAAGATGCTTACATGTACACGATCGGGGGAGGCGAGAATTGGAGGAGAGCGCATGGGGCCACCGTGTCGTACAGCGGCGTATTCGCTGACGGATCAGTCTGGTCAGTTGCTACGAATCGGCGGCAGCTCAGAAAGGTCGTACGCTTCGATCTGGCGACGGAGAAGATCACCTCGGAGCCCATCGAATGGGCTGGCTTGGGTACAGCTCTGTCAACGGTGTCGGACGCGCGGGTGTTCTTGATGGGCTTAGGGGGGGCCGGGGAGATGGAGGTGTTCTCCATGGGAGACGGCGGCCGCTGGGCGCGATATAGCATCTTCGTGAGGGCGCCTCCCATGCGGTTTCCCGCGGTGCCGGATCCCCTGCAACGGGGGCACGTGCTGCTGCTGGACCGTAACAGGGGTTCACGCGGTGGCGTGTACGTTCATCCGATTGCACCGGGGAGCAATGATCTGGGCTCCGGGAAGCTGCTACTTCAGATGCCGAAGGACCGGCCGCAAGCTGACGAGACACCCAGATGCGATAATACGCGATGGCTGTTTGTACCGGTCCCGCATGAGGAGGAGACGGCGGCCAGAGTAAGACGAGTCCCACATGAACAGGGCTCTCCAAGGGTGTTCTCCTACGCCCCACCAGTGTCTATTTTCAAGAAAGCAAAAAATGCCCCAGAGCTACTTTGAAGGCCCGCCCGAATTATAAAGCCACAAATCGGTGCTTACTTGCATTAGCTTCTACAATTTGATTATCTAACGCTACTTTTACTTTGATATATATAGATCAACTAATCTCGCAATGATGTACAGTACAATCTTGTGTATTTCCCTGGCCACTTTTTGACTTTTCTTCCTTTAGCCACATTCTTTCCACTTCATGACGGCGTTTGAAATAGTGTGTCACTGTTTGAGTAGTGACTACGCATTGTGACCATGGATCAACATCCAAATTGCAACGGGCATAGGGTTGCTATCATACACGTTTGCCGAACAAGGAATCATGCGCGGTTGTGAGATCAATCATCCAAAATTTATATCCAGTGAGACGTGTGCGATTGTATCCTAATCTCTGCAGGTCGCTGACAACTAATCATGGCGGTGTGGTGGTTCATCGTGCAAGATGTTTAAACCGCAGAACGTCTGTGTAATATTCATATGGTCCATCGCACGCGTTGCTTCTTCCCCAATCGTGCTTGTTGTGGAAATCCGTTGAACTTATTGAACCATGTCCAACAGAATGATCGTCACAAAAGGTTTATTTGCGGTAACTTAATACATGCAATAAGCTAATTGGTCAGAAGATAAGTTTGAGCATGGGCGTTCGTGGAAAAGTAGGTGCGTGTGATGGACCATAAACACACACGTTCTCACTTTCAAACATCGTGTGCAATGAACACAAAACAACACACGGTTTTTTCTTCGCGGACTCTCAAAGATCAGGATGCAATCGCACATGTTTCTCCGGATATAAATTGTGGGTGCTTGCTCCCGCGATCGTACCTCATTCAATGGATTATCGCCGCACACGATTTTCCATCAGTCAACAATGAGCCCCCCTTCCCTCCCCCCCCCCCCCCCCCCCCAATCGCCAACCCATGTGAGCACACGGTTCCAGAAAGGATTACAGTTGAGGGCCCGAACCATGCGCATTGACCCAATCTGCAGTAGTGTATACAACATTTGAGTTTGCATCCGAGCACTCGGCCGAACTCACGTTTACAGGATGACTCTTATGGGTCACTCAATGGACTAAGTCAAGTTTTAGGTAAGTGACATGCTCGATTTCCCTCTTTCGGCACATAATGTGAAGTATGCTAGTAGATGTCTCTAAAAGATTATCAGTGTGTGGGGGTAAAGTTGTACCCACCCACCCCCCCCCCCCCAATTGCAGGGTTAAATCTATTCGAATAGCACCCCGCAAAAAAATCTATTCGAATAGTCATGTCTGCAGGTATGTGACTACTTCATGATCTAAGCCTCGACTTGAAAAATTTAGCAGTTACTCCATAAAAATGCCGAGATAAGCGTGAGTACTTTGAATTGCTTCCTCAAGAACAAGGGGTGAATTCATGATTCCGTATTTATTGGAGAATAAGATAGATGGACTGGAGTTTATAACGCTATC
The DNA here is from genome assembly GCF_018294505.1 of Triticum aestivum. Classification (NCBI taxonomy): domain Eukaryota; kingdom Viridiplantae; phylum Streptophyta; class Magnoliopsida; order Poales; family Poaceae; genus Triticum; species Triticum aestivum. The sequence continues at coordinate 491,485,109 of NC_057807.1, forward strand.
TTATCCCCTTTACAACTACTTGGTAGTTGTGTAATGATTATTAGTATTTCAAAAGTCATATGTTCACAACCTCCACCACGTCATGTGTCTCCCGGGTGAAAGCCATAACTGCGGTGGACCGCGACGATACCCTTGGCATCATTCCCTTCTTGAAGGAGTCACCTTGGGAGATAATTGTCTGGTGGACATCATTGGGTTGGCGTTGGCGGCAATCTGGATCAGGAGGTGATGCGGTGTGGCATCTACCGCGTCGGTGATGAAGGGTCTTGGTGGCATGGCGCAGCGGAGTCTCGGTGTTGGACGTGTGTGGATAGACGCATGCTGGGTGGTGCAACTGTTTGGCGTCATGGTGGCGTCGATAGCAATTGGGCCTAGCAAGGTCAATGCATGATCTCTCCTGAAGTTGGGATGACGGAAGATGGTGGCGGCAAATTCTTAGGCAAATGCATGCGGTGCGCGCTGAGGTATGCTAGACCGGTTGGTCCTCTCGGCTTGTCGTGGGGCGGTTTCGTAAGGCCGCCGGATTAGATGGTATACATTGGTACGCGGCCAAAGCACATCACCAAACTAGTAGATGTAGCAACATAGATCAACAAGAAGGTGGCTTTGGGTTAGTCTATATACTTGTTTTGTCAGACTCTGTTGAATAATATAATAAAGATGGTTGTATGTATCGTTTGATGCAGAGGCCTGATACGTCTCCAACATATCAATAATTTTTTATTGTTCCATGCTATTATATTATCTGTTTTGCATGTTTTATATGCATTAATATGCTATTTTATATGATTTTTGGGACTAACCTATTAACCTAGAGCCCAGTGCCAGTTTCTGTTTTTTCCTTGTTTTAGAGTTTTGCAGAAAAGGAATACCAAACGGAATAAGACTTTTGCGATGATTTTTTTTTGGACCAGTAGACACCCAGGAGACTTGGAGTGTAAGTCAAAAGAGCCACGAGGTGGCCAAAAGGGTGGAGGGCGCACCCCCAACCTTGTGGGCCCCTCGGAGACCCCCTGACCTAGATCTTCCTCCTATATATACTCTTATACCCCAAAAATATCCAGGGGAGCCACGAAACCACTTTTCCACCGCCGCAACCTTCTGTACCCGTGAGATCCCATCTTGGGGCATTTTCCGGCATCCTGCTGGAGGGGGAATCAATCACGGAGGTCTTCTACATCAATACCATTGCCTCTCCGATGAAGCGTGCGTAGTTTACCTCAGACCTATGGGTCCATACTTAGTAGCTTGATGGCTTCTTCTTTCTCTTTGATTCTCAATACAAAGTTCTCCTCGATGTTCTTGGAGATCTATTCGATGTAATACTCTTTTGAGGTGTGTTTGCCGAGATCCGATGAATTGTGGATTTATAGTCATCTTATCTATGAATATTATTTGAATCTCCTCCGAATTCTTTTATGCATGATTTGATATCTTTACAAGTCTCTTTGAACTATCGATTTGGTTTGGCCAACTAGATTGGTTTTCCTTGCAATGGGAGAAGTGTTTAGCTTTGAGTTCAATCTTGCGGTGCTTGATCCTAGTGACAGAAGGGGAACCGACACGTATTGTATTTTTGCCATCAAGGATAAAAAGATGGGGTTTTCATCATATTGCTTGAGTTAATTCCTCTACATCATGTCATCTTGCTTAAGGCGTTACCCCGTTCTTTATGAACTTAATACTCTAGATGCATGCTGGATAGCGGTCGATATGTGGAGTAATAGTAGTAGATGCAGAATCGTTTCGGTCTACTTGACACGGACGTGATGCCTATATTCATGATCATTGCCTTAGATATCATCATAACTTTGCGCTTTTCTATCAATTGCTCGGCAATAATTTGTTCACCCACCGTAATATTTTCCATCTTAAGAGAAGCCTCTAATGAAACCTATGGCCCTCGGATCTATTTTCCATCATACAAGTTTCCGATCTACAATTCTAGTTTCCTATTTACTTTCTTTTGCAATCTTTTACTTTTTGTTCCATAAACCAAAAATACCAAAAATATTACTTTACTGTTTATCCATCTCTATCAGATCTCACTTTGCAAATAACTGTGGAGGGATTGACAACCCTTCGTCGCGTTGGCTGCAAGTTGGTGTTTGTTTGTGCAGGTATTCGATGGCTTGTTGCGTTGTCTCCTACTAGATTGATACCTTTGTTCTCAAAACTGAGGAAAATACTTACACTACTTTGCTGCATCACCCTTTCCTCTTCAAGGGAAAAACCAATGCAAACTCAAGAGGTATCAATAAGGATTTCTGGCGCCGCTGCCAGGGAGATCTATGCCAAGCCAAGACATATCAAGTACCCATCATAAACTCGCATCCCTCCATTACATTATTTGTCATTCGCCTCTCATTTTCCTCTTCCCCACTTCTAAAACGATTTTCGGAAAGATTAGCCTTTTCTTCGCCCCTCTTCCATTCATCTTTTTCGTTTTCTTTTTGTGTGCTCGTGTGTTGGATTGCTTGCTTTGTCACGATGGCTCAAGATAATACCAAATTGTGTGATTTTTCCAACACCAATAATAATGATTTTATTAGTACTCCGATTGCTCCCGATGCTAATGCCGAATCTTGTGAAATTAATACTGCTTTGTTGAATCTTGTTATGCAAGATCAATTTTTCGGCCTTCCCAATGAAGATGTGGCATCCCATCTTAATAATTTCGTTGATTTGTGTGATATGCAAATCAAAAAAGATGTGGATAATGATATTGTTAAGTTGAAGCTATTTACGCTCTCGTTAGGGATCGCGCTAAAACTTGGTTTTCATCTTTGCCTAAAAATAGTATTGATTCATGGAACAAGTGTAAAGATGATTTTATTTCCAAGTATTTTCCTCCCGCTAAGATCATCTCCCTTAGGAACGATATTATGAATTTTAAGCAACTTGATCATGAGCATGTTGCACAATCTTGGGAGAGGATGAAATTGATAATTAGAAATTGCCCTACTCATGGTTTGAATTTGTGGATGATTATATAAAAAAAATTATGCCAGATTGGATTTTGCTTCTAGAAACGTTTTAGATTCGGCCGTGGGAGGCACCTTTATGGAAATTAATTTAGGAGAAGCTACTAAACTCCTAGATAATATTATGGTTAATTATTCTCAATGGCATACCGAAAGATCTTCCACTAGTAAAATGGTGCATGCGATTGAAGAAATAAATGTTTTGAGTGGAAAGATGGATGAGCTTATGAAATTGTTTGCTAATAAGAATGCTCCTATTGATCCTATTGATATGCATTTGTCAACCTTGATTGAAAACAATAATGAATCTATGGATGTGAATTTTGTTGGTAGGAACAATTTTGGTAATAACACGTATAGAGGTAATTTTAATCCTAGGTTGTTTCCTAGTAATTCCTCTAATAATTATGGTAATTCCTACAACAGTTCTTCTGGAAATTATAATAAGATGCCCTCTGAATTTGAGAATAGTGTTAAAGAATTTATTAGTTCGCAAAAGAATTTTAATGCTTTGATTGAAGAAAAATTTCTTAAGATTGATGATTTGGCTAGGAACATGGATAGAATTTCTCTTGATGTTGATTCTTTGAAACTTAGATCTATTCCACCTAAGCATGGTATCAATGAGTCTCTCAAAGCCATGAGAATTTCCATTGATGAGTGCAAAGAAAGAACCGCTAAGATGCATGCTAAGAAAGATTGGTTTATAAAAGCGTGTTCTTCTAGTTTCCGTGAAAATAATGATGAAGATCTTAAAGTGATTGATGTGAATCCTATTGAATCTTTGTTTTCCAATGTAAATCTTGATAAAGATGGGACTGGAGATGAGTCAACATTAGTTATAAGGCGTCCCAATGATTTGGAGTTTTTAGATCTTGATGCAAAAATTGATAAAACTGGGATTGAAGATGTCCAAACTTTAAGTAGCAGTGAACCCACTCCTTTGGATTTCAAGGAATTTAATTATGATAACTGTTCTTTAATTGATTGTATTTCCTTGTTTCAATCCATGTTGAATTCTCCTCATGCTTATAATCAAAACAAAGCTTTTACTAAACATATCGTTGATGCTATGATGCAATCTTTTGAAGAAAACCTTGAATTGGAAGTTTCTATCCCTAGAAAACTTTATGATGAGTGGGAACCTACTATTAAGATTAACATTAAATATTATGAATGCTATGTTTTGTGTGATTTGGGTGCTAGTGTTTCCACGATTCCAAAAACTTTATGTGATGTGTTAGGTTTCCGTAAATTTGATGATTGTTCCTTAAATTTGCATCTTGGAGATTCCACTATTAAGAAACCTATGGGAAGTGAAGGAAATATGCCCTAGAGGCAATAATAAATTTGTTATTTATATTTCCTTATATCATGATAAATGTTTATTATTCATGCTAGAATTGTATTAACCGGAAACTTAGTACATGTGTGAATACATAGACAAACAGAGTGTCACTAGTATGCCTCTACTTAACTAGCTCGTTAATCAAAGATGGTTAAGTTTCCTAGCCTTAGACAAAGAGTTGTCATTTGATAAACGGGATCACATCATTAGAGAATGATGTGATTGACTTGACTCATCTGTTAGCTTAGCACTATGATCGTTTAGTTTATTGCTATTGCTTTCTCCATAACTTATACATGTTCCTATGACTATGAGATTATGCAACTCCCAAATACCAGAGGAACACTTAGTGTGCTATCAAACATCACAACGTAACTGGGTGATTATAAAGATGCTCTACATGTGTCTCCAATGGTGTTTGTTGGGTTGGATAGATCGAGATTAGGATTTGTCACTCCGTGTTTCGGAGAGGTATCTCTGGGCCCTCTCGGTAATGCACATCAGTATAAGCCTTGCCAGCAATGTGACTAAAGAGTTAGTTACGGGATGATGCATTACGGAACAAGTAAAGAGACTTGCCGGTAACGAGATTGAACTAGGTATTGAGATACCGCCGATCGAATCTCAGGCAAGTAACATACCGATGACAAAGGCAACAACGTATGTTGTTATGCGGTTTGACCGATAAAGATCTTCGTAGGATATGTAGGAACCAATATGAGCATCCAGGTTCCGCTATTGGTTATTGACCGGAGATGAGTCTCGGTCATGTCTACATAGTTCTCGAACCCATAGGGTCCGCACGCTTAACGTTCGGTGACGGTCGGTATTATGAGTTTATGTTGATGTACCGAAGGTAGTTCGGAGTCCCGGATATGATCATGGACATGACGACGAGTCTCTAAATGGTCGAGACATAAAGATCAATATATTGGATGACTATGTTTGGACATCGGAATGGTTGTGGGTGAGTTCGGACATTTACCGGAGTACGGGGGGTTACCGGAACCCCCCGGGGAGTGTATGGGCCTTATTGGGCCTTAATGGGAGAGAGGAGGAGGTGGCCAGGTGGAGGGCGTGCCCCCCAAGCCCAATCCGAATTGGGTGCCCCCCCCCCCTTTCCTTCTCCCTCTCTCCTCCTTCCTTCCTCTCCTACTCCAACTAGGGAAAGGGGGGATCCTACTCCTGGTGGGAGTAGGACTCCCCTTGGGCGTGCCATAGAGAGGGCCGGCCCCTCCCCTCCTCCACTCCTTTATATACGAGGGAGGGGGCACCCCATAGACACACAAGTTGTTTGTTTAGCCGTGTGCGGTGCCCCCCTCCACCATATTCCACCTCGGTCATATTGTCGTAGTGCTTAGGCGAAGCCCTGCGACGGTAACTTCATCATCACCATCATCACACTGTCGTGCTGACAAAACTCTCCCTCGACCTCAGCTGGATCTAGAGTTCGTGGGACATCACCGAGCTGAACGTGTGCAGATCGCGGAGGTGCCATACCTGTGGTGCTAGGATTTGTCAGATCGTGAAGACGTTCGACTAGATCAATCGCATTGTCATAATGCTTCCGCTTTCGGTCTACCAGGGTATGTAGACAACACTCTCCCCTCTCGTTGCTATGCGTCACCTAGTCATAGATCTTGCATGATCGTAGGAAAATTTTGAAATTACCGTGTTCCCCAATAGTGGTATCCGAGCCAAGTCTATGCGTAGATGTTATATGCATGAGTAGAACACAAAGAGTTGTGGGCGATAGTAGTCATACTGCTTACCAGCATGTCATACTTTGATTCGGTGGTATTGTTGGATGAAGCGGCTCAGACCGATATTACGCGTATGCTTACGCAAGATTGGTTCTACCGACGTGCTTTGAACATAGGTGGCTAGTGAGTGTCTGTTTCTCCAACTTTAGTTGAATCGAGTGTGTCTATGCCCGGTCCTTGTTGAAGGTTAAAACAGCACACTTGACGAAAAATCGTTGTGGTTTTTGATGCGTAGGTAAGAACGGCTCTTGCTAAGCCCGTAGCAGCCACGTAAAACTTGCAAGAACAAAGTAGAGGACGTCTAACATGTTTTTGCAGGGCATGTTGTGGATGTGATATGGTCAAGACATGATGCTATATTTTATTGTATGAGATGATCATGTTTTGTAACAGAGTTATCGGCAACTGGCAGGAGCCATATGGTTGTCGCTTTATTGTATGCAATGCAATCGCCATGTAGTTGTTTTTACTTTATCACTAAGCGGTAGCGATAGTCCTAGAAGCAATAGTTGGCGAGACGACAACGATGTTTTGATGAAGATCAAGGTGTCAAGCCAGTGACGATGGTGATCATAACGGTGCTTTGGAGATGGAGATCAAAGGCACAACATGACGATGGCCATATCATATCACTTATATTGATTGCATGTGATGTTTATCCTTTATGCATCTTATTTTGCTTAGTTCGACGGTAGCACTATAAGATGATCTCTCACTAAATTTCAAGGTATAAGTGTTCTCCCTGAGTATGCACCATTGCTGCAGTTCGTCGTGCCGAGACACCACGTGATGATCGGGTGTGATAAGCTCTATGTTCACATACAACGGGTGCAAGCCAGTTTTGCACATGCAGAATACTCGGGTTAAACTTGACGAGCCTAGCATATGCAGATATGGCATCGGAACACTGGAGACCGAAAGGTCGAGCGTGAATCATATACTAGATATGATCAACATAGTGATGTTCACCATTGAAAGCTACTCCATCTCACATGATGATCGGACATGGTTTAGTTGATTTGGATCGTGTGATCATTTAGATGACTAGAGGGATGTCTATCTAAGTGGGAGTTCTTAAGTAATATGATTAATTGAACTTTAATTTATCATGAACTTAGTCCTGACAGTATTTTGCAAATTATGTTGTAGATCAATAGCTCGCGTTGTAGCTTCCCTATGTTTTTTATATGTTCCTAGAGAAAACTAAGTTGAAAGATGATACTAGGAATGATGCGGACTGAGTCCATGATCTGGGGTTTATCCTCATTGCTGTACGGAAGAATTATGTCCTTGATGCACCGCTAGGTGACAAAACTATTGCAGGAGCAGATGCAAACATTATGAACGTTTGGCTAGCTTAATATGATGACTAATTGATGGTTTAGTGCACCATGCTTTACGGCTTAGAATCGGGACTTCAAAGACGTTTTGAACGTCATGGACCATATGAGATGTTTCAGGAGTTGAAGTTAATATTTCAAGCAAATACCCGACTTGAGAGATATGAAGTCTCCAACAAGTTATATAGCTAAAAGATGGAGGAGAATAGCTCATGCAGTGAGCATGTGCTCAGATTGTGTGGGTACTACAATCGCTTGAATCAAGTGGGAGTTAATCTTCCAGATAAGATAGTGATTGACAGAGTCCTCTAGTCACCATCACCAAGTTACTGGAACTTCGTGATGAACTATAGTATGCAAGGGATGACAAAAATGATTCTCGAGCTCTTCGTGATGCTGAAATTGACGAAGGTAGAAATCAAGAAAGAGCATCAATTGTTGATGATTGACAAGACCACTAGTTTCAATAAAAGGGCAAAGGGAAAGAAAGGGAACTTCAAATAGAATGGAAAGCAAGTTGTCACTCCCGTGAAGAAGCCCAAAGTTGGACCAAATCCTGAAATTGAGTGCTTCTACTGCAAAGGAAATGGTCACTGGAAGCGGAAATGCCCTGAATATTTGGTGGATAAGAAGGATGGCAAAGTGAACAAGGGTATATTTGATATACAGGTTATTGATGTGTACCTTACTAGTGTTTATAGTATCCCCTGGGTATTTGATACTTGTTCGGTTGCTAAGATTAGTAACTCGAAACAGGAGTTACAGAATAAACAGAGACTAGTTGAGGGTGAAGTGACGATGTGTGTTGGAAGTGGTTCCAAGATTGATATGATCATCATCGCACACTCCCTATACTTTCGAGATTAGTGTTGAACCTAAATAAATGTTATTTGGTGTTTGAGTTGAGCATAAATATGATTAGATCATGTTTATTGCAATACGATTATTCATCTAAGACAGAGAATAAATTGTTATTCTGTTTACATGAATAAAACCTTCTATGGTCATACACCCAATGTTGATCGTAGTGATACACATATTCATAATATTAATGCCAAAAAGATGCAAAGTTGATAATGACAGTGCAACATATTTGTGGCACTGCCATTTGGGTCATACTAAAACTCCGTTCTCCGGAACAATGGAATGAGCTAGTGACTTATTGGAAATAATACATACTGATGTATGCGGTCCAATGAGTGTTGATGCGCATGGCGGGTATCGTTATTTTCTGACCTTCACAGATGATTTGAGCAGATATGGGTATATCTACTTAATGAACCACAAGTCTCAAACATTTGAAAAGTTCAAAGAATTTCATGGTGAAGTGGAGAATCATCGTAACAAGAAAATGAAGTTTCTACGATCTGATCATAGAGGAGAATATTTGAGTTACGAGTTTGGCCTTCATTTAAAACAATGTGGAATAGTTTCATAGCTCATGCTACTTGGAACACCACAGCATAATGGTGTGTCCGAACATCGTAACCTCACTTTATTGGATATGGTGTGATCTATGATGTCTCTTACCGAATTATCACTATCGTTTTGGGGATATGCATTAGAGACAGCTGCATTCACTTTAAATAGGGCACCATCAAAATCCGTTGAGACGACGCCTTATGAACTGTGGTTTGGCAAGAAACCAAAGTTGTCATTTCTTAAAGTTTGGGGTTGCAATGCTTATGTGAAAAATCTTCAACCTGATAAGCTCGAACCCAAATCGGAGAAATGCATCTTCATAGGATACCCAAAGTAAACTGTTGGGTACACCTTCTATCACAGGTCCGAGGGCAAGATCGTTGCTAAGAATGGATCCTTTGTAGAGAAGGAGTTTCTCTCGAAAGAAGTGAGTGGGAGGAAAGTAGAACTTGATGAGGTAATTGTACCTTCTCCTGAATTGGAAAGTAGTTCATCACATAAATCAGTTCTAGTGATTCCTACACCAATTAGTGAGGAAGCTAATGATGATGATCATGAAACTTCAGATCAAGTTACTACCAAACCTCGTAGGTCTACTAGAGTATGATCCGCACCAGAGTGGTATGGTAATCCAATTCTGGAAGTCATGTTACTAGTGTTGGAAATATGCCCTAGACGCAATAAAAAATGGTTATTATTGTATTTCCTTGTTCATGATAATTGTCTATTATTCATGCTATAATTGTATTGACCGGAAATCGCAATACATGTGTGAATACATAGACCACAACATGTCCCTAGTGATCCTCTAGTTGACTAGCTCATTGATTAATAGATGGTCATGGTTTCCTAACCATGGACATTGGATGTCATTGATAACGGGATCACATCATTAGGAGAATGATGTGATGGACAAGACCCAATCCTAAGCCTAGCACAAGATCGTGTAGTTCGTATGCTAAAGCTTTTCTAAATGTCAAGTATCTTTTTCTTAGACCATGAGATTGTGCAACTCCCGGATACCGTAGGAATGCTTTGGGTGTACCAAACGTCACAACATAACTGGGTGGCCATAAAGGTGCACTACGGGTATCTTCGAAAGTGCCTGTTGGGTTGGCACGAATCGAGACCGGGATTTGTCACTCCATGTGACGGAGAGGTATCTCTGGGCCCACTCGGTAGGACATCATCATAATGTGCACAATGTGATCAAGGAGTTGATCACGGGATGATGTGTTATGGAAAAAGTAAAGAGACTTGCCGGTAACGAGATTGAAGAAGGTATCGGGATACCGACGATCGAATCTCGGGCAAGTACTATACCGGTAGACAAAGGGAATTGTATACGGGATTGATTGAATCCTTGGCATCGTGGTTCATCCGATGAGATCATCATGGAACATGTGGGAGCCAACATGGGTATCCAGATCCCGCTGTTGGTTATTGGCCGGAAAGTTGTCTCGGTCCTGTCTGCATGGTTCCCGAACCCGTAGGGTCTACACACTTAAGGTTCGATGACGCTAGGGTTATAGGGGATAGATATACGTGGTTATCGAATGTTGTTCGGAGTCCCGGATGAGATCTCGGATGTCACGAGGAGTTCCGGAATGGTCCGGGGGTAAAGATTTATATATGGGAAGTCCTATTTTGGTCACCAGAAAAGTTTCGGGTGCTATCAGTAACGTACCGGGACCACCGGGAGGGTCCCGGGGGTCCACCAGGTGGGACCACCAGCCCAGAGGGCTGCGTGGGCCGAGTGTGGGAGGGGACCAGCCCCAGGTGGGCTGGTGCGCCCCCACACCAGGACCCAAGGCGAAGAGAGAAGGGAAAGGGGGAAACCCTAGGCTCAGATGGGCCTAAGGCCCACCTAGTGGTGCGCCCCCTCTCTCCCCCTTGGCCGCCCCCCTAGATGGGATCTAGGGCTGGCCGCCACCCCTAGGGGTGGAAACCTAGGTAGGGGCACAGCCCCTCCCTTTCCCCTATATATAGTGGGGGTTTGGGGCTGCCATACAGATGAGAACTCTCCCTCTTGGCGCAGCCCTACCCCTCTCCCTCCTCGTCTCTTGCGGTGCTTGGTGAAGCCCTGCTGGAGTGCCACGCCCCTCCACCACCACCACGCCGTCGTGCTACTGCTGGATGGAGTCTTCCCCAACCTCTCCCTCTCCACTTGCTGGATCAAGGCACGGGAGACGTCATCGGGTTGCACGTGTGTTGAATGTGGAGGCGTCGTTGTTCGGCGCTTAGATTGGAATCAACCGTGATCTAAATCTCTACGAGTATGACACCTTCATCCGCATTTTTGTAACGCTTCCGCTTAGCGATCTACAAGGGTATGTAGATGCACTCCCCTTCCCCTCGTTGCTAGATTACTCCATAGATTGATCTTGGTGATGCGTAGAAAATTTTGAATTTCTGCTACGTTCCCCAACAATGGCATCATGAGCTAGGTCTATTGCGTAGATTCTATGCACGAGTAGAACACAAGTTGTTGTGGGTGTTGATTTTGTTCAATATGCTTACCGTTACTAGTCCTATCTTGTTTCTATGGTATTGTGGGATGAAGCGGCCCGGACCGACCTTACACATACACTTACGTGACACAGGTTCCACCGACTGACATGCACTTGTTGCATAAGGTGGCTAGCGGGTGCCAGTCTCTCCCACTTTAGTTGGATCGGATTCGATGAAAAGGGTCCTTATGAAGGGTAAATAGCAATTGGCATATCACGTTGTGGCTTTTGCGTAGGTAAGAAACGTTCTTGCTAGAAACCCATAGCAGCCACGTAAAACATGCAAACAACAATTAGAGGACGTCTAACTTGTTTTTGCAGGGTATGGTATGTGATGTGATATGGCCAAAAAGAATGTGATGAATGATATGTGATGTATGAGATTGATCGTGTTCTTGTAATAGGAATCACGACTTGCATGTCAATGAGTATGACAACCGGCAGGAGCCATTGGAGTTGTCTTTATTTATTGTATGACCTGCGTGTCACTAAATAACGCCATGTAACTACTTTACTTCATTGCTAAACCGTTAGCCATAGTAGTAGAAGTAATAGTTGGCGAGACAACTTCATGGAGACACGATGATGGAGATCATGATGATGGAGATCATGGTGTCATGCCGGTGACGATGATGATCATGGAGCCCCGAAGATGGAGATCAGAAGGAGCAAAATGATATTGGCCATATCATGTCACTTTTTGATTGCATGTGATGTTTATCATGTTTATGCATCTTATTTTCTTAGAACGACGGTAGTAAATAAGATGATCCCTCATAATAATTTCAAGAAAGTGTTCCCCCTAACTGTGCACCATTGCGAAAGTTCATTGTTTCGAAGCACCACGTGATGATCGGGTGTGATAGATTCTAACGTTCACATACAACGGGTGTAAGCCAGATTTACACATGCGAAACACTTAGGTTGACTTGACGAGCCTAGCATGTACAGACATGGCCTCGGAACACAAGAGACCGAAAGGTCGAACATGAGTCGTATAGTGGATACGATCAACATGAAGATGTTCACCGATGATGAATAGTCCGTCTCACGTGATGATCGGACGCGGCCTAGTTGACTCGGATCATGTATCACTTAAGATGACTAGAGGGATGTCTATCTGAGTGGGAGTTCATTAGATGAACTTAATTATCATGAACATAGTTAATAGGTCTTTGCAAATTATGTCGTAGCTCGCGTTTTAGTTCTACTGTTTTAGATATGTTCCTAGAGAAAATTTAGTTGAAAGTTCATAGTAGCAATTATGCGAACTGGGTCCGTAAACTGAGGATTGTCCTCATTGCTGCGTAGAAGGCTTATGTCCTTAATGCACTGCTCGGTGTGCTGAACCTCGAACATCGTCTGTGGATGTTGCGAACATCTAACATACACGTTTTGATGACTGTGTGATAGATCAGTAATGTTAAACGGTTTAGAATTGAGGCGCCAAAGACGATTTTTGAAACGTCGCGGAACATAGGGGATGCATCCAAGAGCTGAAATTGGGATTTCAGGCCCGTGCCCACGTCAAGAGGTATAAGACCTCCGACGAGTTTCTTAGCCTACAACTAAGGGAGAAGATCTCAATCGTTGAGCATGTGCTCAGATTGTCTGAGTACTACAATCACTTGAATCGAGTGGGAATTAATCTTCCAGATGAGATAGTGATGTTTCTCCAAGTCATTTCCACCAAGCTACTAGAGCTTCGTGATGAACTATAACATATCAGGGATAGATATGATGATCCTTGAAATATTCGTGATGTTTGACACCGCGAAAGTATAAATCAAGAAGGAGCATCAATTGTTGATGGTTAGTAAAACCACTAGTTTCAAGAAGGGCAAGGGCAAGAAGGGATACTTCATGAAATGGCAAATCAGTTGCTGCTCTAGTGAAGAAACCCAAGGTTGAACCCAAACCCGAGACTAAGTGCTTCTGTAATGAGGGGAACGGTCACTGAAGCAGAACTACCCTAGATATTTGGTAGATGAGAAGGCTGGCAAGGTCGACAGAAGTATATTGGATATACATTATATTTATGTGTACTTTACAAGTACTCCTAGTAGCACCATGGTAATAGATACCGGTTCAATTGCTAAGTGTTAGTAACTCGAAATAAAAGGCTACGGAATAAATGGAGACTAGCTAAAGGTGAGATGACAATATGTGTTGGAAGTGTTTCCAAGCTTGATGTGATCAAGCATCACATACTCCCTCTACCATCGAGATTGGTGTTAAACCTAAATAATTATTATTTAGTGTTTGCATTGAGCATAGACATGATTGGATTATGTCTATCGCAATACAGTTATTCATTTAAGGAGAATAATGGTTACTCTATTTATTTGAATAATACCTTCAATGGTCTTGCACCTAAAATGAATGGTTTATTGTATCTCGATCGTAGTGGTACACATGTTCATGCCAAAAGATATAAGATAGTAATGATAGTACCACCTGCTTGTGGCACTGCCATTTGAGTCATATTGGTATAAAACGCATGAAGAAGCTCCAAGTTGATGGATCTTTGGACTCACTCGTTTTTTTTTTGAAAAGTTTGAGACATGTGAACCATGTCTATTGGTATGTGCGCATGAAGCAACTCCATGCAGATGGATCATTTGGACTCACTTGATTCTAAATCACTTGAGACATGCAAATCATACCACATGGGCAAGATGACTGGAAAGCCTCGTTTCAGTAAGATGGAACAAGAAAGCAACTTGTTGGAAGTAATGCATTTTGATGTGTGTTGTCCAATGAGTGCCGATGCACGCAGTGGATATCATTATGTTCTTACTTCACAGATGATTTGAGTAGATGCTGAGTATATTTACTTGATGAAACACAAGTCTGAATTATTGAAAGGTCCAAGTAATTTCAGAGTGAAGTTGAAGATCTTCGTGACAAGAGGATAAAATGTCTACGATATGATCATAGAGATAAATAGTTGCGAGTTTGGTACACAATTAAGATATTGTGGAAATTGTTCACAACTAACAACGCCTGGAACACCATAGTGTGATGGTGTGTCCGAACATCATAGTTGCACCCTATTGGATATGGTGCATGCCATGATGTCTCTTATCGAATTACCACTATTGTTCATGGGTTAGGCATTAGAGACAACCAAATTCACTTTAAATAGGGCACCACGTAATTCCGTTGAGATGACACCGTATGAACTATGGTTTAGAGAAACCTAAGCTGTCGTTTCTTGAAAGTTTGGGGTTGCGACGCTTATGTGAAAAAGTTTCATCCTGATAAGCTCGAACCCAAAGCGAATAAATACATCTTCATAGGACACCCAAAACAGTTGGGTATACCACCTATTTCAGATCCGGAAGCAAAAGTGATTGTTTCTAGAAACGGGTCCTTTCTCGAGGAAAGGTTTCTCTTGAAAGAATTGAGTGGGAGGATGGTGGAGACTTGATGAGGTTGTTGAACCATCACTTCAACTAGTGTATAGCAGGGCACAGGAAGTTGTTCATGTGGCACCTACACCAATTGAAGTGGAAGTTGATGATAGTGATCATGAAACTTTGGATCAAGTCACTACCAAACCTCGTAGGACGACAAGGACAGGTACTGCTTCAGAGTGGTACGGTAATCCTGTCTTGGAGGTCATGTTGCTAGAAAACAATGAACCTACGAGCTATGGAGAAGCGATGGTGGGCCCGAATTCTGACAAATGGCTCGAGGCCATAAAATCCGAGAGAGGATCCATGTATGAAAACAAAGTATAGACTTTGGAAGAACTACTTGATGGTCGTAAGGCTATTGGGTACAGATGGATTTTAAAAGGAAGACGGATAATGATAGTAAGTATCACCATTAAGAAAGCTCGACTTGTCGTTAAGATGTTTTCCGACAAGTTCAAGGAGTTGACTACAATGAGACTTTCTCACTCGTAGCGATGCTAAGAGTCTGCTGGAATTATATTAGCAATTACTGCATGATTTATGAAATCTTGCAGATAGGATGTTAAAACATTGTTTCCTCGACGGTATTATTGAGGAAAGGTTGTATGTGATACAACCAGAAGGTTTTGTCAATCCTGAACGATGCTAACAAGTGTGCAAAGCTCCAACAATCCTTCTAAGGACTGGAGTAAGCATCTCGGAGTTGGAATATACGCTTTGATGAGATGATCAAAGATTTTGGGTTTATACAAAGTTTATGAGAAACTTGTATTTCCAAAGAAGTGAGTGGGAGCACTATAGCATTTCTGATGAGTATATGTTGTTGACATATTGTTGATCGGAAATGATGTAGAATTTCTGGAAAGCATATAGGGTTATTTGAAAAGTGTTTTTCAATGGAAAACCTGGATTAAGCTACTTGAACATTGAGCATCAAGATCTATAAGGATAGATCAAAACGCTTAATAGTACTTTCAAATGAATACATACCGTGACAAGATTTTGAAGGAGTTCAAAATAGATCAGCAAAGAAGGAGTTCTTGGCTGTGTTATATGGTGTGAGTATTGAGTAAGACTCAAGACATGACCACGGCAGAAGAGAGAGAAAGGACGAAGGTCGTCCCCTATGCTTCAGACGTAGGCTCTATAGTATGCTATGCTGTGTACCGCACCGGAAGTGTGCCTTGCCATGAGTCAGTCAAGGGGTACAAGAGTGATCCAGGAATGGATCACAGGACAACGGTCAAACTTATCCTTAGTAACTAGTGGACTAAGGAATTTTCTCGATTATGGAGGTGGTAAAAGAGTTCGTCGTAAAGGGTTACGCCGATGCAAACTTTGACACTAATCCGGATTATTCTGAGTAGTAAACCGGATTCGTATAGTAGAACAGCTATTTGGAATAGCTCCAAATAGAGCGTGGTAGCTGCATCTAGGAGATGACATAGAGATTTGCAAAGCACACCAAGATCTGAAAGGTTCAGATCCACTGACTAATAACCTCTCTCACAAGCGAGATATGACCAAACCCCATGGGTGTCGACTCATTACAATCACATAGTGATGTGAACTAGATTATTGACTCTAGTGCAAGTGGGAGACTATTGGAAATATGCCCTAGAGGCAATAATAAAATGGTTATTATTGTATTTCCTTGTTCATGATAATTGTCTATTATTCATGCTATAATTGTATTGACCGGAAATCGCAATACATGTGTGAATACATAGACCACAACATGTCCCTAGTGAGCCTCTAGTTGACTAGCTCGTTGATCAACAGATGGTCATGGTTTCCTAACCATGGACATTGGATGTCATTGATAACGGGATCACATCATTAGGAGAATGATGTGATGGACAAGACCCAATCCTAAGCCTAGCACAAGATCGTGTAGTTCGTATGCTAAAGCTTTTCTAAATGTCAAGTATCTTTTCCTTAGACCATGAGATTGTGCAACTCCCGGATACCGTAGGAATGCTTTGGGTGTACCAAACGTCACAACGTAACTGGGTGGCTATAAAGGTGCACTACGGGTATCTCCGAAAGTGTCTGTTGGGTTGGCACGAATCGAGACTGGGATTTGTCACTCCGTGTGACGGAGAGGTATCTCTGGGCCCACTCGGTAGGACATCATCATAATGTGCACAATGTGATCAAGGAGTTTATCGCAGGATGATGTGTTACGGAACGAGTAAAGAGACTTGCCAGTAACGAGATTGAACAAGGTATCGGGATACTAACGATCGAATCTCGGGCAAGTACTATCCGGTAGACAAAGGGAATTGTATACGGGATTGATTGAATCCTTGACATCATGGTTCATCCGATGATATCATCGTGGAACATGTGGGAGCCAACATGGGTATCCAGATCCCGCTGTTGGATATTGGCCGGAAAGTTTGCTCGGTCATGGTTGCATGGTTCCCGAACCCGTAGGGTCTACACACTTAAGGTTCGATGACGCTAGGGTTATAGGGAATAGATATACGTGGTTACCGAATGTTGTTCGGAGTCCCGGATGAGATCCCAGACGTCACGAGGAGTTCCGGAATGGTCCGGAGGTAAAGATTTATATATGGGAAGTCCTGTTTTGGTCACCCGAAAAGTTTCGGGTGCTATCGGTAACGTACCGGGACCACCGGGAGGGTCCGGGGGGTCCACCAGGTGGGGCCACCGGCCCCAGAGGGCTGTGTGGGCCAAGTGTGGGAGGGGACCAGCCCCAGGTGGGCTGGTGCGCCCCCCCCCCCCCACCAGGGCCCAAGGCGAAGAGAGAATGGAAAGGGGGGAAACCCTAGGCTCAGATGGGCCTAAGGCCCACCTAGTGGTGCGCCCCCCTCTCTCCCCCTTGGCCGCCCCCCTAGATGGGATCTAGGGCTGGCCGCCACCCCTAGGGGTGGAAACCTAGGTGGGGGCCCAGCCCCTCCCTTTCCCCTATATATAGTGGGGGTTTGGGGCTGCCATATAGATGAGAACTCTCCCTCTTGGCGCAGCCCTACCCCTCTCCCTCCTCGTCTCTTGTGGTGCTTGGAGAAGCCCTGCTGGAGTGCCACGCTCCTCCACCACCACCACGCCGTCGTGCTGCTGCTGGATGGAGTCTTCCCCAACCTCTCCCTCTCCCCTTGCTGGATCAAGGCACGGGAGACGTTATCGGGCTGCACGTGTGTTGAACGCGGAGGCGCCGTTGTTCGGCGCTTAGATCGGAATCAACCGCGATCTGAATTGCTACGAGTATGACTCCTTCATCCGTGTTCTTGTAACGCTCCCGCTTAGCGATCTACAAGGGTATGTAGATGCACTCCCCTTCCCCTCGTTGCTAGATTACTCCATAGATTGATCTTGGTGATGCGTAGAAAATTTTGAATTTCTGCTACGTTCCCAACAACTAGACCATGATGAACCTACCAACTATGAGGAAGCGATGATGAGCCCAGATTCCGCGAAATGGCTTGAGGCCATGAAATATGAGATGGGATCCATGTATGAGGACAAAGTGTGGACTTTGGTGAACTTACCCGATGATCGGCAAGCCATTAAGAATTAATGGATCTTCAAGAGGAAGACGGACGCTGATAGTAGTGTTATTATCTACAAAGCTTGAATTGTCGCAAAAGGTTTTCGACAAGTTCAAGGAGTTGACTACGATGAGACTTTCTCACCCGTAGCGATGCTTAAGTCTGTCTGAATCATGTTAGCAATTGTCGCATTTCATGATTATAAAATTTGGAAAATGGATGTCAAAAATGCATTCCTGAATGGATTTCTAGAAGAAGAGTTGTATATGATGCAACCAGAAGGTTTTGTCGATCCAAAGGGTGCTAATAAAGTGTGCAAGCTCCAACGATCCATTTATGGACTGGTGCAAGCCTCTCGGAGTTGGAATAAACGCTTTGATAGTGTGATCAAAGCATATGGTTTTATACGGACTTTTGGAGAAGCATGTATTTACAATAAAGTGAGTGGGAGCTCTGTAGCATTTTTAATATTATATGTGGATGACATATTGTTGATTGGAAATGATATAGAATTTCTGGATATCATAAAGGGATACTTGAATAAGAGTTTTTCAATGAAAGACCTCGGTGAAGTTGCTTACATATTGGGCATCAAGATCTATAGAGATAGATCAAGACGCTTAAATAAGATTTTTCAATGAGTACATACCTTGACAAGATTTTGAAAGAGTTCAAAATAGATCAGTCAAAGAAGGAGTTCTTGCTTGTATTACAAGGTGTAAAGTTGAGTAAGACTCAAAGCCCGACCGCGGCAGAAGATAGAAAGAGAATGAAAGTCATTCCCTATGCCTCAGTCATAGGTTCTATAAAGTATGCTATGCTGTGTACCAGACCTATTGTGTACCTTGCCATGGTTTTGGCAAGTGGGTACAATAGTGATCTAGGAGTAGATCAATGGATAGCGGTCAAAATTTTCCTTAATGAGGACTAAGGAAATGTTTCTCGGTGATGGGGTGATAAAGAGTTCGTCGTAAAAAGTTGCGTCGATGCAAGCTTTTACACCGATCCAGATAACTCTAAGTCTCAATCTGGATACGTATTGAAAGTGGGAGCAACTAGCTAGAGTAGCTCTATGCAGAGCATTGTAGACATAGAATATTTGCAAAATACATATGGCTCTGAGAGTAACAGACCCGTTGACTAAAGTTCTCTCATAAACAAAACATGATCACGCCTTAGTACTCTTTGGGTGTTAATCACATAGTGATGTGAACTAAATTATAGAATCTAGTAAACCCTTTGGGTGTTGGTCACATGGCGATGTGAACTATGGGTGTGAATCACATATAGATGTGAACTATTGGTGTTAAATCACATGGCGATGTGAACTAGATTATTAACTCTAGTGCAAGTGGGAGACTGAAGGAAATATGCCCTAGAGGCAATAATAAAGTTGTTATTTATATTTCCTTATATCATGATAAATGTTTATTATTCATGCTAGAATTGTATTAACCGGAAACTTAGTACATGTGTGAATACATAGACAAACAGAGTGTCACTAGTATGACTCTACTTAACTAGCTCGTTAATCAAAGATGGTTAAGTTTCCTAGCCATAGACAAAGAGTTGTCATTTGATAAACGGGATCACATCATTAGAGAATGATGTGATTGACTTGACCCATCCGTTAGCTTAGCACTATGATCGTTTAGTTTATTGCTATTGCTTTCTCCATAACTTATACATGTTCCTATGACTATGAGATTATGCAACTCCCGAATACCAGAGGAACACTTAGTGTGCTATCAAACGTCACAACGTAACTGTGTGATTATAAAGATGCTCTACAGGTGTCTCTGATGGTGTTTGTTGGGTTGGCATAGATCGAGATTATGATTTGTCACTCCATGTTTCAGAGAGGTATCTCTCGGCCCTCTCGGTAATGCACATCACTAAAAGCCTTGTAAGCAATGTGACTAAAGAGTTAGTTACGGGATGATGCATTACGGAACGAGTAAAGAGACTTGCCGGTAACGAGATTGAACTAGGTATTGAGATACCGACGATCGAATCTCGGGAAAGTAACATACCAATGACAAAGGGAACAACGTATGTTGTTATGCGGTTTGACCGATAAAGATCTTCGTAGAATATGTGGGAGCCAATATGAGCATCCAGGTTCCGCTATTGGTTATTGACCGGAGACGTGTCTCGGTCATGTCTACATAGTTCTCGAACCCATAGGGTCCGCACGCTTAAGGTTTCGATGATAGTTTTATTATGAGTTTATGAGTTTTGATGCCAAAAGCCTAAGCTTGGGGATGCCTCGGGAAGGCATCCCCTCTTTCGTCTTCGTCTAT
The DNA here is from genome assembly GCF_018294505.1 of Triticum aestivum. Taxonomy (NCBI): domain Eukaryota; kingdom Viridiplantae; phylum Streptophyta; class Magnoliopsida; order Poales; family Poaceae; genus Triticum; species Triticum aestivum. Next base: position 491,505,716 of record NC_057807.1, read on the forward strand.
CGGTAAATTTACTTGAGGCTATATTTTTTCACCACATGATATGTGTTTTACTTGGAGTGTCTTGTATGATTTGAGTCTTTGTTTTTTAGTATGCCACAATCTTTGCTGTACACACCTTTTGGGAGAGACACGCATGAATCGTAATTTATTAGAATACTCCATGTGCTTCACTTATATTTTTTGAGCTAGGCAAAATTGATCTAGTGCTTCACTTATATCTTTTTAGAGCACGGCGGTGGTTTTATTTTATAGAAATTGATGAACTCTCGTACTTCACTTATATTATTTTGAGAGTCTTTATAACAGCATGGTAATTTGCTTTGGTTATAAAATTAGTCCTAATATGATAGGCATCCAAGAGGGATATAATAAAAACTTTCATATGAAGTGCATTGAATACTATGAGAAGTTTGATTCCTTACGATTGTTTTGAGATATGAAGATGGTGATATTAGAGTTATGCTAGTAAGTAGTTGTGAATTTGAGAAATACTTGTGTTAAAGTTTGTGTGTCCCGTAGCATGCACGTACGGTGAACCGTTATGTGATGAAGTTAGAGCATGATTTATTTATTGATTGTCTTCCTTATGAGTGGCGCTCGAGGACGACCGATGGTATTTTCCTACCAATCTACCCCCCTAGGAGCATCCGCGTAGTACTTCGTTTCGATAACTAATAGATTTTTCAATAAGTATGTGAGTTCTTTATGACTAATGCTGAGTCCATGGATTATATGCACTCTCACCTTTCCGCCATTGCTAGCCTCTCTAGTACCGTGCAACTTTTGCCGGTACCATAAACCCACCACATATCCTTCATCAAAACGGCCACCATACCTACCTATTATGGCATTTCCATAGCCATTCCCTAATATATTGCCATGCAACTTTCCACCGTTCCATTTATTATGACATACATCATCATTGTCATATTGCTTTGCATGATCATGTAGTTGATATCAGATTTGTGGCAAAGCCATCGTTCATCATTTTTTATACATGTCGCTCTTGATTCATTGCACATCCCGGTACACCGTCGGAGGCATTCACATAGAGTCATGTTTTGTTCTAAGTATCAAGTTGTAATTTTTTGAGTTGTAAGTAAATAAAAGTGTGATGATCTTCATTATTGGAGCATTGTACCAAGTGAGGAAAGGATGATGGAGAATATGATTCCCCACAAGTCGGGATGAGGCTCCGGACGAAAAAAATTAAAAGAGGCCAAAAAATGAAAGAAGGCCCAACAAAAAAAAAGGAAGAGAAAAGAAAAAAAATGAGAGAAAAAGAGAGAAGGGACAATGTTACTATCCTTTTTTCCACACTTGTGCTTCAAAGTAGCACCATGATCTTCATGATAGAGAGTCTCCTATGATATCACTTTCATATACTAGTGGGAATTTTTCATTATAGAATTTGGCTTGTATGTTCCAACGATGGGATTCCTCAAAATTGCCCTAGGTCTTCGTGAGCAAGCGAGTTGGATGCACACCAACTTAGTTTTCTTTTTTGAGCTTTCATAAACTTATAGCTCTAGTGCATCCATTGCATGGCAATCCCTACTCACTCACATTGATATCTATTAATGGGCATATCCATAGCCTATTGATACGCCTAGTTGATGTGAGACTATCTCCTTCTTTTTGTCTTCTCCACAACCACCGTCTATTCCACCTATAGTGTTATGTGTCCATGGCTTACGCTCATGTATTGCGTGAAAGTTGAAAATGTTTGAGAACATCAAAAGTACGAAACAAATGTTTGGCTTGTGATCAGGGTTGTGATTGATTTAAATATTTATGTGAAGAAAATGGAGCATAGCCACACTATATGATTTTGTAGGGATAACCTTTCTTTGGTCATGTTATTTTGAGAAGACATAATTATTTTATTAGTATGCTTGAAGTATTATTGTTTTATGTCAATATTAAACTCTTATTTTGAATCTTACGGATCTGACCATTCATGCCACAATAAAGAGAATTACATGGATAAATATGTTACGTATCATTCCACATCAAAAGTTTTATTTTTATCATTTACATACTCGAGGACGAGAGGGAATTAAGCTTGGGGATGCTTCATACATCTCCAACGTATCTATAATTTTTTTATTGTTCCATGCTATTATATTATCTGTTTTGGATGTTTTATATGCATTAACATGCTATTTTATATGATTTTTGGGACTAACCTATTAACCTAGAGCCCAGTGCCAGTTTCTATTTTTTCCTTGTTTTAGAGTTTCGCAGAAAAGGATACCAAACGGAATCCAAACAGAATAAAACTTTCGCAATGATTTTTTTTTGGACCAGAAGACACCCAGGAGACTTGAAGTGCAAGTCAGAAGAGCCACAAGGCGTCCACAAGGGTGGAGGGCGCGCCCAGGGGGGTAGGCTGCGCCCCCCAACCTTGTGGGCCCCTCGGAGACCCCCTGACCTAGATCTTCCTCCTATATATACTCTTATACCCCATAAACATCCAGGGGGCCAAGAAACCACTTTTCCACTGCCGCAACCTTCTGTACCCGTGAGATCCCATCTTGGGGCCTTTTCCGTCATCCCGTCGGAGGGGGAATAGATCACGGAGGGCTTCTATATCAACACCATTGCCTCTCCGATGAAGCGTGAGTAGTTTACCTCAGACCTACGGGTCCATATTTAGTAGTTTGATGGCTTCTTCTCTCTCTTTGATTCTCAATACAAAGTTCTCCTCGATGTTCTTGGAGATCTATTCGATGTAATACTCTTTTGCAGTGTGTTTGCCGAGATCTGATGAATTGTGGATTTATGGTCAGCTTATCTATGAATATTTATTTGAATCTCCTCTGAATTCTTTTATGCATGATTTGATATCTTTACAAGTTTCTTCGAACTATCGATTTGGTTTGGCCAACTAGATTGGTTTTTCTTGCAATGGGAGAAGTGTTTAGCTTTGGGTTCAATCTTGTGGTTCTCGATTCTAGTGACAAAAGGGGAACCGACACATATTGTATTGTTTCCATCGAGGATAAAAAGAGAGAGTTTTCATCATATTTCTTGAGTTAATTCCTCTACATCATGTCATCTTGCTTAAGGCGTTACTCCGTTCTTTATGAACTTAATACTCTAGATGCATGCTGGATAGTGGTCGACATGTGGAGTAATATTAGTAGATGCAGAATCGTTTCGGTCTACTTGACACGGACGTGATGCCTATATTCATGATCATTGCCTTAGATATCATCATAACTTTGCGCTTTTTCTATCAATTGCTTGGCAGTAATTTGTTCACCCACCGCAATACTTTCTATCTTGAGAGAAGCCTCTAGTGAAACCTATGGCCCCCAGGTCTATTTTCCATCACACAAGTTTCTGATCTACAATTCTAGTTTCCTATTTACTTTCTTTTGCAATATTTTACTTTCCGTTTCATAAACCAAAAATGCCAAAAATATTACTTTACCCTTTATCCATCTCTATCAGATCTCACTTTGCGAATAACCGTGAAGGGATTGACAACCCCTTTATCGCGTTGGTTGCAAGTTGGTGTTTGTTTGTGCAGGTATTCGGCGGCTTGTTGCGTTGTCTCCTATTGGATTGATACCTTGGTTCTCAAAACTGAGGAAAATACTTACGCTACTTTGTTGCATCATCCTTTCCTCTTCAAGGGAAAAACTAACGCAAGCTCAAGAGGTAGCAAGGCCGGGGTCATCCTCTTTTTCAAAAAAAAAATTGTTATAAGTCTTGGTGAGTACAATTGTAATCATCCTTGTACCCATTGAAAATTGTTGCGGATAGGGCAACGAATCCTTTGGTGGCTTGTACGTACAGTTTGATATAGATGCGCGGAGGTCTTTTTTTACAGCCTCTTGGGCTTTCGTTCAACTTAATTTGTATAAGACAACAATTTGCTTGCTTTGATGCTTGTTTTTTGAAAGAAGGCCTGAGGCCATGCGTTACATAAGTGACCCCCTTGCAAAGTACAAAACTACACCAGAAACAAAGAAAAAGAAAAAGGCAAGATACAAGGTGTTGCAGGACAACAACACAATCCATATTACAACAAGCAAGCAGCAAGTGCAGCAAAGAAGCATGGCTTGCAGGCTTGCAGCCTTGCTGGTCAGGCCCTTCATCCGTGATCAGGACAACCAGAAACAGGAAGGAGGCCAACTCGACGGAGAGACTAGTCGGTACAATAGGTAGTGTCTTCACCAACCCCTGGGAATCCAGCTACCTTCTCACCTGGATCAAAAGCGCCATACCATCGGACGGTGAGAATGCTTCCCCTGAACCTGGATGGAGGTTAACGCTAAGACCACAAGGGGAGGTCTCCGGGCACAAGCACCTCGCCGCACCTAACTCAGCATGGGAGTACCACCGTTGAAGCCACGGAGCAATCAACATGAGGAGGAGAAGTTGTGGATAGAATCAGTGGAGAGTAGAGGATTAACTCCTCGGAGCAGCACGCCCACAACCCCCTACAATCCCAAGATGGTGTCTTCAAGAAGAACACAACGCCAAAGTATGTCACCACCATCCAATCCAAGCAATTTAAGGTTTTCACTCGGGATCACGCAAGAGGGAGGGGGAGATAGGTCCAGACAAATGCATCAAGGAGGGAAGCGGCGCTCGTACGTAATGCCGCTGCGGAGACCGGCGAGGCCGATCAGGGATTTCTCCCGGAATTAGCTCCCCACCACCAACACCTGCACCGGCAAGAACTGGCGCCATAAGGCCACCGGGAGTAGGGCAGTAGGGATGGAATGTGACAAACGCAGCCACCGAACGCCGCATGTCGTCTACCATGCCGCCCTTACAGCCATGGAAGCCAACCAACACCAAAGTCACGAGACCTATCCACATGTACCACAACTCCCACAAAACAAGGTCGCTCCGACGCATGCAAACTCCCCGGCACCGCCAAGCTTGAGCAAAGCAGAGACATTTTCGAACCTTGAGGCATTGAACCAGTGAACCCACCGCTCAGGGTGACACCTTCGATGGACGACTTGTCCAACAGATGTCCAAATCTGAAGGAACCGGACAAGCCCGGTCGGAAACTCGTCGGATATGAGTGAACGACAACAAGAAAGAGTAGACGGGCGGAGAGAGGGCTAGGTCCATACCGTACAAGGATGGAGACCTTCTCCCAAAACCAGTGACGGGCGACAGAACCCCCAGTCGAAGCCACCTGTTTCCCCCTCCTGACCCCTCACACAAATAGTAGGTTTAGGCATCCCGCAGACCCCAGCCTAGTGTGCGCTCAATGAAACTTCCATGCCGCCTTGCCATCGGAGATCACCAAGAGAATCATCCCATCGCTCGGAACAGGCCCTGCTACTCCAAATCAGGTCGCACGGGTGTGTCAAGCACGCAGTACTCGGAGGAGGCCCCGCTGCCGCTGTCCTCGGGAGCCACTGGGGCTTGGCCCAATGGCCCTCTCTAGCGGTGGCGAGGAGGAGGAGGGTGAGGGGTGGTGTCAAGGCGGCGGCCAATTTGGTCGCCTCCCGAGTCGCTCCTCGCCTTGATGCTTATAGTGGGTTGGGTCATGTATTGTAATAGACTACTCTCTCTTTAGTGATGTAAAACGTCATATATTAGTTTACAGAGGGAACACTATTTGTGTTGCTGACTTGGCAAATCCTATTCCACACTTATGTGCGAGATTGTGGGGCAAATGTAGGGGGTGCATGCATCCTAGTAGTGGAGGAACAAGGAAAGATTAGGACCGGGGCAGACTCCAAGCTAACTAAAAGAACATAGAGTCACAATCAGATATTTGGATACGTATTATGCAACTATAAGCACTAAACTAGAGAACCATAAATTCAGAATAGTTAGCAAGTCAAACAGTCGATATTATATCGTCCATGCACATAATTTTAATAAAGACTAAAATTAAATATGACAATGGTACTCAAGAATAAATACTAGATATTATTATTTCATAGAGAAGTTGTAAAAGCTTATTCGTATTGGAAAGCACGAAATGTACCATCAAAGTGTTAATGACGGCTCTCATTTTGAGTCTTCATGGCTTGAAACCTTCATGTAATAACATCATGGGGGAGTGATTTAATTATTCCACATTCAGTGTAGCATATCATCAACTGATTGAACCAATCATCATTGATATGCACAGTTTAGACTTGATCAAAGTACCTCATATATGAAATTTAAACATGTATACTTGATAAAAGGAATAAAAAACCTCCGCATATCTGAGATTTGGTAACTTAAAATGAAAATTTGATGACTTGGAATAATTCATAACTAAAATGGTTAAGTTAGAGAAATCGAGAAGAAGCAAAACCTGAACAGAGTCGAGATTCATTTTTTTAATGAACCTGCTCGGAAGTCGGAACGATCAACCACTGGAATCCCCAATTGCCTACATCATTGCAAGTTACAAACCAACATTAAAATAATCCCCCAATCCATAGAGTGAAATATCATGCCACAAATTGCAACATTGCGTTGTCGGGGCATCAATTCAGACTAAGCAGGATCACTCACCTCTGAATAGAGGCATTATTGCGTTGTCGACTATCGGCCTATCGGCCTCCCTTTCCCGCTGGGAGCATTTGCGTCGGTGCCCAGGTGCCTGACGATTGCCTTTGCGGGGCTGCTGACTACCGGGCTACTCGAGCCATCGCCATTGATCGACAGGGAGGCAACCAACAGGAGACAATAAGACATACGGTTTACCCCCAACTCCTATTCAGCCCATGTTGCATGAGTTACAGTGCAATCGATAAAAGGCGCGCGCGCACACACATACTCTGTCTTTTGTATGTTTGAACATGGGTGGGCCCACTATCTGAAGCATGCATGGAAGCTCCTGGTTCTGGGAAGCTTACAAAAGCTCCCCAAGTCGGGTTTTGGAAGCTTCTGGAAGCTTCCAATGATTTTTCTTTTTTCATTTCAGCAAATTTTCTCCTGGTGGGTAATGTGGATAACGATACTTATTGTTTTGTGAAGTAACATGTTTGTGGGTCTTAATGGACTGCAGGCAATGCAGCCCATTTTGCACATGTTGGGTTTTATTATAACTTTGTAAATTATAATCATAGTGTAATAAATATAAATTTCAAATATTTGAGTTTTATAAATATTACACATGCAAATAAAATAATGTATTTAAAAAATATTGATGTAATTTATAAAAATATTTACATGCGGGATACATTTAGTAAATAAAAAAATTGGTAAAATGCAAAAAACATTAAATTATTTAGTAAATGTAAAAATATACTCTTGCCTTATATTTAAATCATACAAAATTATGAATACAAATATTTTTATAATCAAAAATACTATTTTATTTATATGATTTTTGTGAAAAATATGTCAATAATTTTAGAAATTACCTGAAAATTTTTCTAATAAGTTGTTTTATTTGTATGTATAATATTCATAATACACTTTTAGCTGCAATTTTCCCTTCAGCTGACAGGTGGGACCCATAGGCCATAGAGACATATGCATTGTAGGCCATCCTGTTCAGTGGGTCCTATGTTATGCTGGCACGCCATGTGTGCGTGCTAACAAAAATACGGTGCCGCATAAGTATATTGTGTCTACTAATGGGATTAGCATCATATTTGCACGCTTGTGCCAAGTTTTAGAACCGGTTCGGCATATTTTTCAAGTTCATACACTAAAGTAAGCATCGATGGCAAGTTTAAGCACTGTTGGTGTATTTACCTCTATATAAATGCCATTTTTGCATAAATAAAATATATAACCTTGTAACAGCATCTACAACCAGGTTCGTCAAATCCCCTCAAACGATCGGGCGGACAGCCCGATCAATGAACCGTAAAAAAAAGACCCAAACGTGTGCCTCAAACCAGTCTCAAACGCCCGGACTGACCGGCACCTCTCATATCCAACTCAAATCTGGGGCGGACATGGGGCGGCCCGGGCACGACCGGACGCGTCCGCCACGTCAGAACTGACAGCCCCACCCAACAAAAAGGGACCAAATCCCCCCTACGACCTACCCATGTTAACTTGCTCGTCAGCGTCGTACGTCTGCTACCTCCGTCGCCACCCTTGTTCCAACCTATGAAGCAAAAAAGAGCTGGAAAGCCATCAATGCTCCTTTTGTGAGGGATATTGACAATGATTATGAATCTTCAAGCAGAGAAGATTCATAATGACAGTCAATAACCTTCAGAAATGATGCAAACCGATGCTTATCACTTTTGGACAACACGGCTATTTAAACCGGTAGCCACGATCCTCGAGCGATGAGGCGGGACTAAACCGACAACCTCGCGGGGCCAACACGGATGTATCTACACTAGAAAATTAAGTAAGAACAATCCCGCGGGGCCAACACGGATGTCATCTACACTAGAAATCTAAGTAAGAACAACCCCGCCGGCCCAACACGGACTGACAGTTGGGGTCATCTACACTGGAATTGACATCCCCCCCCCCCCCCCCCCCCCCTAAAATGATCGATGTGCATGTGTTTACATGTATTTGATGTTTTGAAAATAGGATTTGTGATTGTAAATGACAAAATTTGAGGCCCCCCGGTCACTATCCACGGGCGTGTCCGTGTACGTTTTAGAGACCAGATTTATTACGTGTGCCTGTAGATGCTCTAAGAAAGAAGACGGGGGTAAAGAGCCCGTCCACCAGTGGCTTACAAACTATTCTTAACAATTTTCTTGACCATTTTAAGAAGATAAAAATAATCTACTTTCTCATTCCGGAACGAGCAAAGAAAAGCTCGTGCCTGCTAGCCAGCCAGGTTCTTCGTACCGGCTAATCCCAACATGCATGACAGCATGGATGAACATGCATGCGGGAATGCCAGTAAGTAAAAGCTAGATAAAGAGACTAGACTAACACAAGTTGCTCGCAGTAAAGTAAGCACGATCCATAATCAAACCACCAAGAGACGATCCTCACGGGAGGTTTCGTTGGCATTGGACGATTTTACCTAGTGTGTAGTGACGGACGACAGATGCATGCATGCATGGCAATCATTACCTAGCTTCCTCGTTTAACTCGTCATGCATGCACCAGAGTATGTTTCTTTAGCATCAACTTTGCCTTTTCCTTCACTTTTGGCAGATTCGCCGCCTCTAATGGATCATGTTTATGCAATGCCAAAACTCCAGTGACCATTATATGAGTGCCCTACTGCGAAAGTGCTCCAACATTAGTGTAGTGGGGCTTTTAATTAAAACAAACATGAGTTGTGGGGCTTGTCTAGCATGGAAGTGGACCTCTGACACTAAGGAGGCAAGTTAGGCAGCTACAGTGGCAGATATGTGTAGAACAGAGAAGGCAATCAGAGAGATAACACTATTCATGTATTACTGTATACTATGAATTACTGTATAAAAATCACCGTTGATAAACTATTGTTTCAAAACACTGTTCTAGCTGCAAGGAAGAAAACTTAGTTTACTGTAGCTGCCCTAACATCCCTTGATAAGTCAGAGGACCTCGCTCCATCTAGCATTTGGCAAGGACGTAGCACGTGAGGAAAAAGAGATCAGGTAACTTCAGCTTCTAACCAGATTCGTAGTACGAGTTTGGACTTGGCTAACTAGGTTATAATTAGCGATGCGATGAACATGAGTCGTCTGATTCAAATTAATTATCATTGCTATTGCTTTAGTACAACTTTGTAACAAGTACCAAAATTTCAGTTTAAACGACACGATCGACCTCCATACCGGCTGATAGGTTGGCCCTCCATGACACAATGAGACACTGAGTGACATCCGTTGGGCCTAGCCACGCTGGCTATTCTCATGGCGTGGTCCATCTGGAGGCAGCGCAATCGGTGTGTTCTCGACGGCGAAACCCCCTTCATCTCGCAACTCTTCGTATCTATCCAGGACGAGACTAGATCCTGGACTAGGGTAGGCGCGCGCAGACTCAGCTCGTTGCTAGCATAGGGTCCTTTATGTACTCGGGCTGAGCAACCCGTCACCGATGTTATACTGCTCCTTGCCTTGTGTGTTGTGCGCAAGGCATTGAATTTGCAACCCCCGCTCCCCTCCCCTACTATGCTGTTGTCCCTCTCTTCCTATCAATGAAAAGATATGCACTCTCACGTATTTGAAAAAAAAAAAGATTACGACCCAAAACAACTTCTACTTGCAATTTGACCAAAAATGTGTCAACCCAGTGACACCAGATCGGTCGGTCAAACATGGTTTACTAGAGTAATTAGCACGCTGGGATAGTCCTAGCTTATGCACCCAAGAGACCTATTACAGTAGTAGACTGCTCACGTACAGACGCGAAAGTGTGAAATGTCGCATAGGTTTAGTTGTTGCCATGTCGACTGCTGTCCTTTTCTCACGTAGAATGCATGACCGGCTGACTGGTTGTACGTGTCCCCACCTGTCGAATTATTACTATATATAATATAAGCTCGGGCAAATTGTCAAGTCAAGACGTCAAGTATGACACACAATCTCAATGCCAGGCGCTGATCGAAAACGCTGACGCTCTTACTCTAGCTACCTAACGAGCAGAGGAGGAGTTGTAGCGTGCTTTCGCGCCGAAAATGTGCAGATTCTTGTTTGAACTTTGAGGTCACGCTTTACCAACCATTGACCCTAAACATGGAGTAAATTGGATAGAAGTACCACAATTGGGGCATTGGAAGCAAATTGGTACCAAGTTTGGTAATTTTTACATGTCAGTACCAAGTCTGGGGCTATACGTTACAAAAAGGTCTAAATCACGTATAAACACGTATTGACAGTGTATCTGACCGGCGGGGCCCGCCTGTCAGCTGCCGACGTGGCATTTTTTTTGCAGAAACCCCCCCCCCCCCCCCCCCCCCCCCCCCGCACCTCCTTCGTCCTCATGCGCGGCGGCGCTCGATCTGGATCGAGGGGAGGAGCCCCTTGAGCCCCTCACGCCCGCTGCTGCGCCTTCTTCCTGGACGCCATCGGCGGCAAGGCGCTCACCGAGGCAGTAGCAGCAGCAGCAGGGAGCGGAGGCGTCGCGGCGGACGCAGCTGCAGGAGTCGGCGGAGGCGCGCGCGGCCGCGGCGCCGCTGCCGTGCCCGCGGTGCCGGAGCCGGGAGACCAAGTTCTGCTACTTCAACAACTACAACGTGAACCAGCCGCACCACTTCTGCAAGGCCTGCCACCGCTACTGGACGGCTGGCGGCGCGCTCCGCAACGTGCCCATCGGTGCCGACCGCCGCAAGAACCAACCGCTCGGCCCCATCGCCACCGTCGCCGGCCACCACCACCGCGCCGCCGCCGGCTTCGTCCTCGGCTTCCCCAGCCCCTCCTCCTCCCCCACCTTCCCACCGCCCATGTACGCCGACCGGTGGCAGCTCGGGCCGGATGGCCGGTTCTGATCCCATCCCACCGACACAGCCATTGATCGGCTCTTCGCCAGCGCGCGCTTCGCCCGCATCGCGCTGGCCGGCACGGGGGCCGTGGTCCGGGCGGGAAACACGGAGGCGTACCGCGCCGTGGCGGCGGCCGACAGGGCGGGCGTCGCGCTCGGGAGCGCAGGGGTGGCCGAGTTCGTCAGGGAGAGCACGGCGGGACGCGCTCTGCCCGCTGGAGCTGCTGCAACGGAGGGGGGAGAGGCCGCGGCGGCGCGAGCAGGGGCAGCTCCGGCGCGAGCAGGGGCGGCGGTGATGCGAGAGGAGCTCGGGCTCGAGGGGATCCTCCCCTCGATCCAGACCGGGCGCCGCCGTGCGGGGGGTTTCTGCAAAAAAAATGCCACGTCGGCAGCTGACAGGCGGGCCCCGCCGGTCAGATACACTGTCAATACGCGTTTATACGCGATTTTTGTAACGTATAGCCCCAGACTTGGTACTGACATGTAAAAATTACCAAATTTGGTACCAATCTGCTTCCAATGCCCCAATTGTGGTACTTCTGTGCAATTTACTCCTAAACATGTGTACAACTTGCAAAGCCTCATGTACTTACTCCTACTGAACCGGCCGGACAGTTGAGACTTGAGAGTCGTGAGTCGTGACGACATTTGATCGAACACCTTCGCACTACTACGTAGGAGCCGAGTCAAACGTGCGAGAGGCGGCCGGGTCAAAAGTCTCAGCCATGCATGCTCGGAACAGTAATTTAGACACATGGAACAAGTTGTTTAAATGGGATTTCACCAACCGCTTTAATTTCCCGTAGTGCTCGCCACTACGTACGGCCCCTATATATGTCGCCACTGGCACCATCAAACGAGCAAACGGTACATCAGGCAGCACAAACATTGCGGCAGCTACCTAGCAAGCAAACTCCTCGTCGCCGATCGAACTTGGCTGCACGGAGCTCGACCTCGCTAGCTAGCTAGCAATGGAGGTGAAGGTGCTGAGCTCCAGGCTCGTCAAGCCCGCCTACAAGGCCGGCGCTCCAGCCACGGAGCACATCCCCCTGTCCGTCTTCGACACGGTCACGTACCAGATCCAGATGGCCATCATCTACGCCTTCGCGCCGCCCGCGCCGTCCACCGCCGCCATCGAGAAGGGCCTCACGGCCGTCCTCGCGCAGTACCGCGCGTTTGCCGGGCAGCTCGGCGAGTCCCCCGACGGCGCGCCGGCCGTGGTCCTGAATGACCGTGGCGCACGCCTCGTGGAGGCGTCCGTGGACGCCGACCTCGTCGACATGGCGCCGGCCAAGCCCACGCCGGCGCTGCTCAAGCTGCACCCGGACCTGGACGCGGAGCACCAGGAGGTGGTGGTGCTGCAGCTCACGCGGTTCCGCTGCGGCTCCCTCGCCGTCGGGTTCACGTCCAAGCACGTCGTCGCCGACGGCCACGCCACCAGCAACTTCCTAGTCGCCTGGGGCCGCGCCACCAGGGGGCTGCCCATGGGCGTCCCGCCCGTGCACCACCAGAAGGACCTCTTCAAGCCGAGGTCCTCGCCAGCTCGCCCGGAGCACGACCACCGCAGCAGGGAGTACCACCGGCCGTCGCCCACCGCCGCCGCCGCCGGCCACCATCACGGGGACGACGGCGCCGAAAGCAACATCGTCATCCACAAGGCGCACTTCACCAAGGACTTCATCGCGGGGCTCCGCGCCAGGGCCTCGGAGGGGCGCGGGCGGCCGTTCAGCCGGTTCGAGACCATCCTCGCGCACCTCTGGCGCACCATGACGCGCGCGCGCGACCTGAGCCCCGGCGAGGCCACGTCGATCCGGATATCGGTGGACGGGCGGCACCGGGTGGGCAGGCCGGCGGAGTACTTCGGCAACCTGGTGCTCTGGGCGTTCCCGCGGGCCACGGCGGGCGAGCTGCTGAGCCGGCCGCTGAAGCACGCGGCGCAGGCGATCCACGACGAGGTGGCGAGGGTGGACGGCGCCTACTTCCAGTCCTTCGTTGACTTCGCGTCCTCCGGCGCGGCGGAGAAGGAGGGGCTGGCCCCGAGCGCCGTGCTCAAGGACGTGGTGTGCCCGGACGTGGAGGTGGACAGCTGGCTGACGTTCCCGTTCTACGAGCTGGACTTCGGCACGGGGAGCCCCAGCTACTTCATGCCGTCCTACTTCCCGACGGAGGGGATGCTGTTCCTGGCGCCGTCCTACCTCGGCGACGGCAGCGTAGACGCCTTCGTCCCCGTCTTCCGGCACAACCTGCAGGCCTTCAAGGAATGCTGCTACTCCATGGAGTAGAGCCATGCATGAATGGTCGGTCGAATCGACCGGTGCAATGAACGAGAAAGAATGTTACCGTGCGTGCGAGAGAGATGGAACGGAACTGCATGCCAAACCGGCGCGGTTGTTGGGTCGGGTTGGTGAGGGGTGGTCGAATTTTTTTTTAGTTGTGAGTGACGACGCACTTTATGGTGGCGTCCTCCGATTGATCGATCGATTGGTTATTTATATGCCCTGCTCGAAGTTAATAATGTTGATGGATTTTCTTAATCTTCCTTTTGGCTGGCTCCAGTGCACCTTTGAGTAGCAAAGCATCTCGCGATCGGACCGGCCGGCAAATTCTTGTGTTTCGTCGAGTTTTGATCCTAGTACTAGTAGTGATCCCGTACAAGCCAGTGGCCGAACCATGCATGCATGCATGCAGTTGCAGTCAATGTGTGCAGTGTAGACATGATAGTATATCTGTCCACTGGATGTAGCGTCCAGCATGTTACGTGACCATGCACGACCCAAGACTCGTTGTGGACGCATGCATGTCGCGCCACTCACAAGATCCAACCAGCACCAACCATATCATACTTCTAAAAACCATCAACGCCTAGCAGCCAGGAATCTGGCGCAGACCCGTCCTAACGCCGGGGTCACATGGCGGCAAAGAGAACCCACGGTCGACGTGGGTGGTCAGAAGAACGCACTCACCCTTCTCAGGCTGCGGCTTTGACTCCCTCCCCGGGAGCCGCGCCGATCCATGGGGGACCAGCCCTCCGTCAGCCAGGTCGTCGAGATCCGCTTGACTAATTGTCGAGCGGATCCAGTCGCCCTGGATCCAGCCCAGCGGCAGGCCGGTCCTTGATGAAGAGCCACTCCGACTGGTTCCCCTCCCCTTCACCTTCGCCGTCGCTTTCTTTGCTCGCTCCAGGGCCGCCGTCTTCTCCTTCACCATCGTCGCCGGCGAAGCACGCACGAAGCAGCGGCGCCGAGGCAGAAGCAAACGCGGCGGAGAAATCCGGAGAAGAGAGGGGGAAATGAAGGCGCACTGTTGAAAAACCCCCGTCCAACGCTTTATATAACGCTGCTTCCGAGTGGCTGACATGTAGGCCCGGACGATCCTGTCAAATCCCGTAACAGCCGCGTGCGCGATACGTGGCGAAAAAGGCGGCGCGGAGATCGAGGCGGCCCTGCCTTATCCCGTCCGATTGCTGCGGCTACGCCCCGTCCCGCGCGCTTCCCAAAATTCGAATCCCACAAAATCCGCGGGTTGCAGAGCAACTCGTCAGACAGAAGATCTCCTCCACCCTGTCATTCGGAGCTCTCCAAGCGAAGACTTCAGTCGACAGATACAAAGAATGGATCAAGGCGACTGAAAAAGAAGTTAGTGCCGTCACTTAAAAAGTTTATTGATCCAAGACAAGACATGCTCATAGCACAAGAAATGGGTCGGAAGAATTCTCAACTCTTTCCCCACTCAAACCTCGATCCATTCGGGGGCTAATGATGAAGCTATGTACCTAGGGTAGGGTCATGGACCTGTCTAAATTACCCTACCCAAGGACATCTCTAAAAGAAACTACCTGTCAGTCGACCTAGAGGTGATCCACTCGACAGACTCTAGGACACTCGACCATGAAGATAACCACTCGACCATGAAGCTAACCACTCGACGGCCAGGAGATCTAAAGTCACTCTACACGCAACGGTCTGTCATTAAGTAGTCTTTATGGTCTTCATAGCACTTTATGTGGGCGTTACCAGTAACCCCCGGTCTTAATGTACTTTAAACCCGTCATAACTGAGGGCTAGAGGGGTCTGGCGAACTCTATATAAGCCACCCCCCTCCTCAGTGTAAAGGTTTCGCACCCCTGTAACTCATACGCATATAATCCAGTCGACCGCCTCCGGGCTCCGAGACGTAGGGATGTTACTTCCTCCAAAAAGGGCCTGAACTCGTAAATCTCTTGCGTATACAACTGCTCCATAGCTAGGATCTTACCTCTCCATTAAATCCCCCCTACACTACTGTCAGACTTAGAACCACGACAGTTGGCGCCCACCGTGGGGCAGGTGTCTTAGCGACTTATTGGAGAAGTTGCAATCTTTCCGATCTCCTTGATCATGGTTTCAAGCGGAGTGTTGGTCGAGGGTCGCGAGATCCGTCTCGGCGCGCTCACGTTCATCGCCGACGACTCTGCTTGGCTTCAGGAGGCTCCGCTCGACTACGACGCGCTCCCAGTCCGCGGAGCGACGCACTTTTGCGCGTGCGTCCGCGGCATCCTCCTGCGGCAACCGTCGACCCAGTATCGATTGGTCGTTGTGTCATCCTCCCTCCCTGCTTCCCACCGGCGCAAGCGCTCCGGTAGGTCGAGGCTTCAGCGGTGGGTGAGGCACGCGGTGGCCTGCCAGTCGGCCACCCCCCAAGTCGCGGCAATTGAGCCCGACGAATCTCTCCACGGCCTGTTCGACCTGTCAACTGGCTCCGCAGAGACTGCATCCGAGTGCGACAGCAGTGATCCAGCGGCGGAGGTTCTGATGGTCGATGGACCACGCGGTCCTCCCGGTTTTCCCGGCGCCGAAGGAGGCGACAGCGGGGGCGATCCGTCGCATGCCCGTGAAGAGTACCTCCCCGAGCCCCTCAATTCACTGCAGAGGGAAGAACTTCGCCGCCGGAACATGGATGCACTTCACACTCCTATCGTTGGAGAAACCCCAGAGGCTCGCGCCTTAGAGGATGCGCGCTTGGCCAACTTGGCTGAGCACACTCGACTGGAGAACCTTCAGCGAGCACTCGACGAGCGTGCGCGGCAACGGGTTCCGGACTCCAGTCGACGTCAGCTCTTTCCACCACCGACTCAGGTATATCGAACTCCGATTCAGAATTTAGTAGCTGCAGCCCGTATAGCAGAGTCAATTCAGCCTTTCTAGTCAGAAGCTGGCAGAGGCTTGATGCAGATCAGAGATTTGCTCCGGGCAGCAGGAGATCAACATTCAGCTGTATCTCAGTCGCGGAACAGGATTGACAACAGATCCGTGGCTGCGAATACAGTCCAGTCGGCTCATAGCCCCAGATCGCCCCCGAGGCGCGAGGGACGTGGAGACCGGCACGATCAGTACAAGAACCGTGAGCAGTACGATCACCAATTCGACCACGATGATCGACGTCGAGTGCCCACCCCTCCCCCAAGGGGTGGATCCTACGCACCTCGACAGCAGGATGATAGACGCCAGCACAGTGGTAGGCGAAGGATTCCAGTCGACCCCAGGGAACCAGGCTTTAATGCGAGGTCCATCATCGTTCAAGGCCTGGTCGACGGAACAGAGCTCACAGAGAGGGTCACGACAGAGATGTACCCACCAGCAGCCAAGTGCATGTCTCAGGACCAGAGTGTTTCAGCAGAGCCATCAGGGCCGTAGTGATTCCCCCCAACTTCAGGTTGGCGACTGGAGTCAGTAAGTTCAATGGTGAGTCTAAGCCTGATACTTGGCTTGAAGACTACCGAGTGGCTGTCCAGATCGGCGGCGGAAATGATGAGGTGGCCATGAAACATCTGCCTCTTATGTTGGAGGGATCGGCTAGAGCATGGCTGAATCAGTTGACACCCAGCAGCATTTACACGTGGGAAGATCTTTCCCGAGTGTTTGTCAGAATGTTTGAAGGAACATGCAAGCGACCAGCAGGACTGACAGAGCTGCAATCTTGTGTGCAGAAGTCGAATGAGACTTTGAGAGATTACATTCAGAGATGGATCACATTACATCACACGGTAGAGGATGTATCTGATCACCAGGCAGTCTGCGCCTTCAAGGAAGGCATTAAGTACAGAGAGCTAAGCCTGAAATTTGGTCAAACCGGAGACATGTCTCTGAGTCGAATGATGGAGATAGCCACCAAATATGCCAATGGTGAGGAAGAGGATCGACTCCGGAGTGGCAAGCACAAGTCAGTCGCCCAGGAAACCAGAGGAGGGAACTCCAGTCGGAAGCAAAAACGGAAAGTCGAGCCAGCTGCTCCTGGAGAAGCCTTGGCCGTGACTCAAGGAAAGTTTAAGGGGAAGCCCAAAGGGCCTTGGAACCCCAAGAAAGTGAAGGATAAAGAAGGAAATGACGTAATGGATTTGCCGTGTCACATCCACACAAAGAAAGATGAAGAAGGTAATTTCATTTACCCGAAGCATACCACTCGGCAGTGTCGACTCTTGATACAGCAGTTCCAAGGGAAACAGTCCAAGGATAAGGAAAAGGAGTCGGACAAAGTTGAGGACAAGGGGGATAGTGACGAGGAATATCCTCAGGTCAATTCCGCTCTGGTGATTTTTGCTGACGTTGAGAGCAAAAGTCGACTGAAAGTTATAAACCGATAGGTGAATATGGTTGCTCCGGCGACACCCAATTATCTGAAGTGGTCTCAGACGGCCATCACATTCGACCAGTCTGATCATCCGACGCACATAGCCACCCCTGGGAGGCAGGCTCTAGTGGTCGACCCAGTTGTCGAGGGCACTCGACTGACTAAAATGTTGATGGATGGCGGCAGTAGTTTGAATATACTGTACGCAGAGACACTGAAAGGGATGAGCATTCCGATGTCCAGACTCAGCACAAGCAACATGAGTTTCTATGGAGTCATTCCTGGCAAGAAGGCCGCGTCACTCGGCCAGATTGCTCTCGATGTGGTTTTTGGTGATTCCAAAAACTTCCGCAAAGAAAAGTTGACATTTGAGGTTGTGGATTTCCAAAGTGCCTATCACACTATTTTAGGCAGACCAGCTTATGCACGTTTTATGGCTCGACCATGCTACGTGTACCTCAAATTAAAGATGGCTGGCCCTAATGAAGGAAATATGCCCTAGAGGCAATAATAAAGTTATTATTTATTTCCTTATTTCATGATAAATGTTTATTATTCATGCTAGAATTGTATTAACCGGAAACATAATACATGTATGAATACATACACAAACATAGTGTCACTAGTATGCCTCTACTTGACTAGCTCGTTAATTAAAGATGGTTAAGTTTCCTAACCATAGACATGAGTTGTCATTTGATTAACAGGATCACATCATTAGAAGAATGATGTGATTGACTTGACCCATTTCGTTAGCCTTAGCACTTGATCGTTTAGTATGTTGCTACTGCTTTCTTCATGACTTATACATGTTCCTATGACTATGAGATTATGCAACTCCCGTTTACCGGAGGAACACTTTTTGTGCTACCAAACGTCACAACGTAACTGGGTGATTATAAAGGAGCTCTACATGTGTCTCCGAAGGTACATGTTGGGTTGGCGTATTTCGAGATTAGGATTTGTCACTCGGATTGTCGGAGAGGTATCTCTGGGCCCTCTCGGTAATGCACATCACTATAAGCCTTGCAAGCAATGTGATTAATGAGTTAGTTGCAAGATGATGTATTACGGAACGAGTAAAGAGACTTGCCGGTAACGAGATTGAACTAGGTATTGAGATACCGACGATCAAATCTCGGGCAAGTAACATACCGATGACAAAGGGAACAACGTATGTTGTTATGCGGTTTGACCGATAAAGATCTTCGTAGAATATGTGGGAGCCAATATGAGCATCCAGGTTCCGCTATTGGTTATTGACCGGAGACGTGTCTCTGTCATGTCTACATTGTTCTCGAACCCGTAGGGTCCGCACGCTTAAGGTTTCGATGATAGTTATATTATGAGTTTATGAGTTTTGATGTACCGAAGGAGTTCGGAGTCCCGGATGAGATCAGGAACATGACGAGGAGTCTCGAAATGGTCGAGACGTAAAGATCGATGTATTGGACGACTATATTCGGAGTTCGGAAAGGTTCCGAGTGATTCGGGTATTTTTCGGAGTACCGGAGAGTTACGGGAATTCGCCGGGGATTATATGGGCCTTATTGGGCCATACGGGAATAGAGGAGAGAGGCCAAAAGGAAGGAGGCCTGCGCCCTCCCTTTGGTCCGAATTGGACAAGGGGGGAAGCCCCCTTTTCCTTCTCCCTCTCCTCCTCTTTCCTTCTCTCCTACTCCAACAAGGAAAGGAGGAGTCCTACTCCCGGTGGGAGTAGGACTCCCCCCTTGGCGCGCCTCCTCCCTAGGCCGGCCGCCTCCCCCCTTGCTCCTTTATATACGGGGGCAGGGGGGCACCCCAGAGACACAACAACAATTGATCCCTTGGATCTCTTAGCCGTGTGCGGTGCCCCCCTCCACCATAGTCCACCTTGATAATATTGTAGTGGTGCTTAGGCGAAGCCCTGCGACGGTAGAACATCAAGATCGTCACCACGCCGTCGTGCTGACGGAACTCTCCCTCGACACTCGGTTGGATCGGAGTTCGAGGGACGTCATCGAGTTGAACGTGTGCTAGAACTCATAGGTGCCATAGTTTCGGTGCTTGATCGGTCGGGCCGTGAAGACGTACGACTACATCAACCGCATTGTGCTAACGCTTCCGCTTATGGTCTACAAGGGTACGCGGACAACACTCTCCCCTCTCATTTCTATGCATCACCATGATCTTGCATGTGCGTAGGAAATTTTTTGAAATTACTACGTTCCCAACAGTGGCATCCGAGCCTAGGTTTTATGCGTTGATGTTATATGCACGAGTAGAACACAAGTGAGTTGTGGGCGATACAAGTCATACTGCTTACCAGCATGTCATACTTTGGTTCGGCGGTATTGTTGGATGAAGCAGTCCGGACCGACATTACGTGTACGCTTTACGCGAGACTGGTTCTACCGACGTGCTTTGCACACAGGTGGCTGGCGGGTGTCAGTTTCTCCAACTTTAGTTGAACCGAGTGTGGCTATGCCCGGTCCTTGCGAAGGTTAAAACAGCACCAACTTGACAAACTATCGTTGTGGTTTTAATGCGTAGGTAAGAACGGTTCTTGCTCAGCCCGTAGCAGCCACGTAAAATTTGCAACAACAAAGTAAAGGACGTCTAACTTGTTTTTGCAGGGCATGTTGTAATGTGATATGGTCAAGACGTGATGCTATATTTTATTGTATAAGATGATCATGTTTTGTTGAAGTTATCGGCAACTGGCAGAAGCCCTATGGTTGTCTCTTTGTTGCATAAGATGCAAGTGCCAAATAATTGCTTTACTTTATCGCTATACGATAGCAATAGTTGCAAGAGCAATAGTTGGCGAGACGGCCATGTGACGACACATTGATATAGATCAAGATGATGAAGATCATGGTGTCGTGTCGGTGACGATAGAGGTCATGACAGTACTTTGGAGATGGAGATCAAAGGCGCAAGATGATCGTAGCCATATCATGTCACATATTTTGATTGCATATGATGTTTATCTGTTATACATCTTATTTTGCTTAATTTGGCGGTAGCATTTTAATATGATCTCTCACTAATTATCAAGAAGTGTTCTCCCTAAGTATGCACCGTTGCGAAAGTTCTTCGTGTTGAGACACCACGTGATGATCGGGTGTGATAGGCTCTACGTTCAAATACAACGGGTGCAAAACAGTTGCACACGCGGAATACTCAGGTTAAACTTGACGAGCCTAGCATATAACAGATATGGCCTCGGAACACGGAGACCGAAAGGTCGAGCATGAATCATATAGTAGATATGATCAACATAGTGATGTTCACCGTTGAAACTACTCCATCTCACGTGATGATCGGACATGGTGTAGTTGATATGGATCACGTAATCACTTAGAGGATTAGAGGGATGTCTATCTAAGTGGGAGTTCTTAAGTAATATGATTAATTGAACCTAAATTTATCATGAACTTAGTCCTGGTAGTATTTTGCAATTTATGTTATAGATCAATAGCTTGCGTTGTTGCTTTCATATGTTTATTTTGATATGTTCCTAGAGAAAATTGTATTGAAAGATGTTAGTAGCAATGATGCAGATTGGATCCGTGATCTGAGGTTTATCCTCATTGCTGCACAGAAGAATTATGTCCTTAATGCACCGCTAGGTGACAGACCTATTGCAAGAGCAGATGCAAACGTTATGAACGTTTGGCTAGCTCAATATGATGACTACTTGATAGTTTAGTGCACCATGCTTAACGGTTAGAATCGGGACTTCCAAGACGTTTTGAACGTCATGGACCATATGAGATGTTCCAGGAGTTGAAGTTAATATTTCAAGCAAATACCCGAGTTAAGAGATATGAAGTCTCCAACAAGTTCTATAGCTAAAAAGATGGAGGAGAATTGCTCAACTAGTGAGCAAGTACTTAGATTGTCTGAGTACTACAATCGCTTGAATCAAGTGGGAGTTAATCTTCCAGATAAGATAGTGATTGGCAGAGTTCTCTAGTCACCATCACCAAGTTACTGGAACTTCGTGATAAACTATAATGCAAGGGATGACGAAAATGATTCCCGAGCTCTTCGTGATGCTGAAATCGACGAAGGTAGAAATCAATAAAAGAGCATCAAGTGTTGATGATTGACAAGACCACTAGTTTCAAGAAAAGGGCAAAGGGAAAGAAAGGGAACTTCAAGTAGAATGACAAGCAAGTTGTCACTCCCACGAAGAAGCCCAAAGCTGGACCAAAGCCTGAAACTAAGTGCTTCTACTGCAAAGGAAATGGTCACTGGAAGCGGAAATGCCCTGAATATTTGGTGGATAAGAAGGATGGCAAAATGAACAAGGGTATATTTGATATATAGTTTATTGATGTGTACCTTACTAGTGTTTATAGTAGCTTCTGAGTATTTGATACTTGTTCGGTTGCTAAGATTAGTAACTCGAAACAGGAGTTACAGAATAAACAAAAACTAGTTGAGGGTGAAGTGACGATGTGTGTTGGAAGTGGTTCCAAGATTGATATGATCATCATCGCACACTCCCTATACTTTCGGGATTAGTGTTAAACCTAAATAAATGTTATTTGGCGTTTGCGTTGAGCATAAATATGATTTGATCATGTTTATTGCAATACGGTTATTCATTTAAAGCCAGAGAATAATTGTTGTTCTATTTACATGAATAAAACCTTCGATGGTCATACACCCAATGAAAATAGTTTATTGGATCTCGATCGTAGTGATACACATAATCATAATATTGATGCCAAAAGAAGCAAAGTTAATAATGATAGTGCAACTTATTTGTGGCACTGCCGTTTGGGTCATATCGGTGTAAAGCGCATGAAGAAACTCCATAAAGATGGATTTTTGAAATCACTTGGTTATGAATCATTTGATACTTGCGAACCGTGCCTTTTGGGCAAGATGACTAAAACTCCGTTCTCCGGAATAATGGAACGAGCTAGTGACTTATTGGAAATAATACATACTAATGTATACGGTCCAATGAGTGTTGATGCTCGTCGCGGGTATTGTTATTTTCTGACCTTCACAAGATGAATTGAGCAGATATGAGTATATCTACTTAATGAAGCACAAGTCTGAAACATTTGAAAAGTACAAAGAATTTCAGAGTGAAATGGAGAATCATCATAACAAGAAAATAAAGTTTCTGCAATTTGATCGCGGAGACAAATATTTGAGTTACGAGTTTGGTCTTCAATTAAAACAATGTGGAATAGTTTCACAAACTCATGCCACCTGGAACACCACAGTGCAACGGTGTGTCCGAACGTCGTAACCGCACTTTATTGGATATGGTGCGATCAATGATGTCTCTTACCGATTTACCAATACCATTTTGGGGTTATGCATTAGAGATAGCTGCATTCACGTTTAAATAGGGCACCATCAAAATCCGTTGAGACGACGCCTTATGAACTGTGGTTTGGCAAGAAACCAAAGTTGTCGTTTCTTAATGTTTTGGGTTGCAATGCTTATGTGAAAAAGTTTCAACCTGATAAGCTCGAACCCAAATCGGAGAAGTGCGTCTTCATAGAATACCCAAAGGAAATTGTTGGGTACACCTTCTATCACAGACCCGAAGGCAAAATCTTTGTTGCTAAGAATGGATCCTTTCTAGAGAAGGAGTTTCTCTCGAAAGAAGTGAGTGGGAGGAAAGTAGAACTTGATGAGGTAAATGTACCTGCTCCCTTATTGGAAAGTAGTTCATCACAGAAATCAGTTCCTGTGATTCCTACACCAATTAGTGAGGAAGCTAATGCTGATGATCATGAAGCTTCAGATAAAGTTACTACCGAACCTCGTAGGTCTTCCAGAATAAGATCCGCACCAAAGTGGTAAGATAATCTTGTTCTAGAAGTCATGTTACTAGACCATGATGAACCTACGAACTATGAGGAAGCGATGATGAGCCCAGATTCCGCGAAATGGCTTGAGGCCATAAAATCTGAGATATGATCCATATATGAGAACAAAGTATGGACTTTGATTGACTTGCTCGATGATCAGCAAGCCATGTTAAATAAATGGATCTTCAAGAGGAAGATGGGCACTGATAGTAGTGTTACTATCTACTAAGCTCGACTTGTTGCGAAAGGTTTTCGACAAGTTCAAGGTGTTGAATACAATGAGATTTTCTCACTCGTATCGATGCTTAAGTCTGTCCGAATCATGTTAGCAATTGTTGCATTTTATGAAATCTGGCAAACGGATGTCAAAACTGCATTCCTTAATGGATTTATTAAAGAAGAGTTGTATATGATGCAACCAGAAGGTTTTGTCAATCCTAAAGGTGCTAACAAAATGTGCAAGCTCCAGCGATCCATCAATGGACTGGTGCAAGCATCTCGGAGTTGGAATATATGTTTTGATGAGTTGATCAAAGCATATGGTTTTATATAGACTTTTGGAAAGGCCTGTATTTACAAGAAAGTGAGTGGGAGCTTTATAGCATTTCTGATATTATATGTGGACGACATATTGTTGATCGGAAATGATATAGAATTTCTGGATAGCATAAAAGGATACTTGAATAAAAAGTTTTTTCAATGAAAGACCTCAGTGAAGCTGCTTACATATTGAGCATCAAGATCTATTGAGATAGATCAAGACGCTTGATAAGATTTTCAATAAGTACATACCTTGACAAGATTTTGAAGTAGTTCAAAATGGAACAGTCAAAGAAAAAGTTCTTGCCTGTGTTGCAAAGGTATGAAATTGAGTAAGACTCAAATCCCGACCACGACAGAAAATAGAAAGAGAATGAAAGTCATTCCCTATGCATTCAGTCATAGGTTCTATAAAAGTATGCCATGCTATGGACCAGACCTATTGTATACCCTGCCCTGGTTTGGCAAGGGAGTACAATAGTGATCTAATAGTAGATCACTGGACAACGGTCAAGAATATCCTTAGTAAGGACTAAGGATATGTTTCTCGATTATGGAGGTGATAAAAGAGTTCGTCGTAAAAGTTACATCGATGCAAACTTTTATACTGATCCAGATGACTCTAAGTCTCAATCTGGATACATATTGAAAGTGGGAGCAATTAGCTAGAGTAGCTCCGTGCAGAGCATTGAAGACATAGAATATTTGCAAAATACATACGGCTCTGAGTGTGACAGACCCGTTGACTAAACTTCTCTCACGAGCAAAACATGATAATACCTTAGTACTCTTTGGGTCTTAATCACATAGCGATGTAAACTAGATTATTCACTCTAGTAAACCCTTTGGGTGTTGATCACATGACGATGTGAACTATGGGTATTAATCACATACAGATGTGAATATTGGTGTTAAATCACATGATGATGTGAACTAGATTATTGACTCTAGTGCAAGTGGGAGACTGAAGGAAATATGCCCTAGAGGCAATAATAAAGTTATTATTTATTTCCTTATTTCATGATAAATGTTTATTATTCATGCTAGAATTGTATTAACCGGAAACATAATACATGTGTGAATACATACACAAACATAGTGTCACTAGTATGCCTCTACTTGACTAGCTCGTTAATCAAAGATGGTTAAGTTTCCTAACCATAGACATGAGTTGTCATTTGATTAACGGGATCACATCATTAGAAGAATGATGTGATTGACTTGACCCATTTCGTTAGCCTTAGCACTTGATCGTTTAGTATGTTGCTACTGCTTTCTTCATGACTTATACATGTTCCTATGACTATGAGATTATGCAATATTGCTATTGCTTTCTTCATGACTTATACAGGTTCCTGTGACTATGAGATTATGCAACTCCCGTTTACCAGAGGAACACTTTGTGTGCTACCAAATGTCACAACGTAACTGGGTGATTATAAAGGAGCTCTACAGGTGTCTCCGAAGGTACATGTTGGGTTGGCGTATTTCGAGATTAGGATTTGTCACTCCGATTTTCGGAGAGGTATCTCTGGGCCCTCTCGGTAATGCACATCACTATAAGCCTTGCAAGCAATGTGACTAATGAGTTAGTTGCAAGATGATGTATTACGGAACGAGTAAAGAGACTTGCCGGTAACGAGATTGAACTAGGTATTAAGATACCGACGATCAAATCTCGGGCAAGTAACATACCGATGACAAAGGGAACAACGTATGTTGTTATGCGGTTTGACCGATAAAGATCTTCGTAGAATATGTGGGAGCCAATATGAGCATCCAGGTTCCGCTATTGGTTATTGACCGGAGACGTGTCTCGGTCATGTCTACATTATTCTCGAACCCGTAGGGTCCGCACGCTTAAGGTTTCGATGATAGTTATATTATGAGTTTATGAGTTTTGATGTACCGAAGGAGTTCGGAGTCCCGGATGAGATCGGGGACATGACGAGGAGTCTCGAAATGGTTGAGACGTAAAGATCGATATATTGGACGACTATATTTGGAGTTCGGAAAGGTTCCGAGTGATTCGGGTATTTTTCGGAGTACCGGAGAGTTACGGGAATTCGCCGGGGAGTATATGGGCCTTATTGGGCCATACAGGAATAGAGGAGAGAGGCCAAAAGGAAGGAGGCCTGCGCCCCCCCTCTGGTCCGAATTGGACAACGGGGGCAGCCCCCTTTTCCTTCTCCCTCTCCTCCTCTTTCCTTCTCTCCTACTCCAACAAGGAAAGGAGGAGTCCTACTCCCGGTGGGAGTAGGACTCCCCCCTTGGCACGCCTCCTCCCTAGGCCGGCCGCCTCCCCCCTTGCTCCTTTATATACGGGGGCAGGGGGGCACCCCAGAGACACAACAACAATTGATCCCTTGGATCTCTTAGCCGTGTGCGGTGCCCCCCTCCACCATAGTCCACCTCGATAATATTGTAGTGGTGCTTAGGCGAAGCCCTACGACGGTAGAACATCAAGATCGTCACCATGCTGTCGTGCTGACGGAACTCTCCCTCGACACTCGGCTGGATCGGAGTTCGAGGGACGTCATCGAGCTGAACGTGTGCTAGAACTCGGAGGTGCCGTAGTTTCGGTGCTTGATCAGTCGGGCCGTGAAGACGTACGACTACATCAACCGCGTTGTGCTAACGCTTCCCCTTACGGTCTACGAGGGTACGTGGACAACACTCTCCCCTCTTGTTGCTATGCATCACCATGATCTTGCATGTGCGTAGGAATTTTTTTGAAATTACTATGTTCCCAACACCTAAAGGTGTGATCACTGTTACTGGTAATCGCAAGAAGGCGAAAGAGTGCTTTCAGAAAGGCTCGAAGATCGCCGATGCTCAGATGGTAGCAGAAGAGTGGCAGGAACACCAGAGAAATGCAGACCCGAGTGATTTGTTGCGAGCCAAGAAGTCCGCTACGGAATCAGCGTTTCAATCGTCCAGTGAGGCAAAGCCAGTTCACATCCACCCGACCGACCCCAACGCTGCTCCGACTAATATCTCCACAACACTCGACCCCAAATAGGAAGAAACGCTCATCCAGTTCCTCTATGAGAACTGGGACATCTTTGCATGGAAACCTTCTGACATGCCAGGTGTACCCAGGGGGCTGGCTGAGCACCATCTACGAGTCGATTCAAAGGCAAAACCTGTCAAAGAACATCTGCGACGGTCCGCCGTCCAGAAAAGGAAGGCCATTGGCGAAGAGGTGGCTCGGCTCTTAGCAGCAGAGTTTATCCAAGAGATTTACCATTCTGAGTGGCTCGCCAATGTTGTCATGGTCCCCAAGAAGGAAAAGTCACTTCGCATGTGCGTTGACTTTAAACATATCAATCGGGCCTGCCCGAAAGATCATTTTTCTCTCCCCCGCATCGACCAAATAGTCGACTCAACTGCAGGATGTGAGCGGCTGTCTTTCTTAGACGCCTATTCCGGGTACCATCAGATCCGTTTGTATGGACCCGACGAGATCAAAACAGCTTTCATCACCCTATTCGGGTGCTTCTGTTATGTCACTATGCCATTCGGCCTCAAGAATGCCGGAGCCACGTTCATGAGGATGATTCAGAAGTGTTTACTCACTCAAATCAGTCGGAATGTGGAAGCATACATGGATGATATTTTGGTCAAGTCTCGGAAAGGTTCCGACCTGCTGACTGACCTCGCTGAAACATTTGCCAACCTCAGGAGGTATGATATCAAGCTTAATCCATCAAAGTGCACATTCGGAGTTCCTGGCGGAAAATTACTCGGTTTTCTCGTTTCCGAACGAGGAATCGACGCAAATCCATAGAAAGTGGGCACTATACTCCGAATGAAAAGACCTGTGCGTGTGCACGATGTTCAGAAGCTTACTGGTTGTTTGGCCGCTTTAAGTCGATTCATCTCTCGTCTCGGTGAAAAGGCATTGCCTCTTTACCGACTGATGAAGAAGTCAGACAAGTTCGAGTGGACTCCCGAAGCTGATGCAGCGTTTGCAGAGCTAAAAGCCCTGCTTTCCACCCAGCCGGTGCTTGCTGCCCCGATCGGCAAAGAGCCTTTGCTGCTTTACATTGCAGCCACAGGACAAGTCGACAGTACTTACGGTCAAGCGGGAAGAAGAAGGGAAAGCCTTCAAAGTTCAGCGCCCAGTATATTACATTTCTGAAGTCCTGACCCCATCGAAGCAAAGATACCCTCATTATCAGAAGCTTGTATATGGGATTTATATGACCACGGAGAAAGTTGCTCACTACTTCTCTAACCATACCATTACAGTCGTCAGTGACGCCCCATTGTCAGAGATTCTGCACAACAGAGATGCAACTTGTCGAGTGGCAAAATGGGCGATTGAACTCCTTCCCCTAGATATCAGATTTGAGGCAAAGAAAGCTATCAAGTCCCAAGCAATAGCAGATTTCCTCGCCGAGTGGACTGAACAGCAACTGTCGACTCAAGTTCACTCGGAGCACTAGACCATGTTCTTTGATGGCTCTAAGATGCTGAATGGTTCTGGTGCTGGGGTAGTGTTGGTTTCCCCCTGAGGAGATAAGCTCAGATATGTACTCCAGATTCACTTTGATTCCTCCAACAATGAAGCAGAATACGAAGCACTTTTGTACGGGTTGCGTATGGCCATTTCACTTGGCGTCCGTCGCCTCATGGTCTATGGAGACTCGGATTTGGTGGTTAACCAAGTGATGAAGGAGTGGGACGTCAGAAGCCCAGCTATGACTGGTTACTGCAATGCAGTAAGAAAGCTGGAGAAGAGGTTCGAGGGGTTAGAGCTTCACCATATACCCCGACTGAAGAATCAAGCAGCCGATGATTTGGCAAAGATAGGTTCCAAGAGAGAAGCCATTCCCAGTGGTGTGTTTTTGGAGCATATCCACGCGCCGTCGGTTCAAGAGGACCCTTTCACCGAAGAAGCCCCGCAGCCGAAAAGTGCCACGGATCCGACTGAAGTCGAGGTTCCAGCCGTGGTCGACCTGATCATGGAAGTTTTGGTTATCACTCCTGACTGGACAGTGCCTTACATCGCATACATCCTAAGGAAAGAGCTCCCAGAGAATGAAGAAGAGGCTCGACAGATCGTTCGTCGATCCAAGGCCTTTACTGTCATGAAGGGACAGTTGTACAAAGAAATCGTGACGGGAGCCAGTCAGAAATGCATAACGCCAGAAGAGGGTCGGATAATTCTTGACGATATCCACTCGGGGACCTGTGGCCACCATGCGTCCTCCCGGACCATCGTGGCTAAAGCAAACCGAGCGGGTTTTTACTGGCCCAGAGCAAATGAAATGGCGAAAGAGATAGTCGATAAGTGCGAAGGATGCCAGTTCTACTCCAATCTATCGCACAAGCCCGCCTCAGCCTTGAAGACCATCCCACTCGTCTGGCCCTTCGCTGTGTGGGGATTGGATATGGTTGGACCACTGAGAACTGGCAGGAGTGGTTTCACCCATGTACTGGTGGCAGTCGACAAGTTCACTAAGTGGATCAAAGCAAAACCCATCAAGAGTCTCGATGTCGGCACTGCGATCAGCTTCATCAAAGAATTGATATTCAGATATGGAGTTCCGCATAGCATCATCACTGATAATGGGTCAAACTTCGATTCCGACCAATTCAAAGCCTTTTGTGCTTCTCAAGGCACACGAGTCGACTACGCTTCCGTCGCTCACCCCCAGACGAATGGACAAGCAGAAAGAGCAAATGGCCTAATTCTCAAAGGACTGAAACCCCGGTTGATGCGCGATCTCAAACACGCAGCAGGTGCGTGGGTCGACGAACTTCCATCAGTTCTTTGGGGACTGAGGACTACTCCCAATCGGTCGACTGGGAGAACTCCATTCTTTCTCGTCTATGGAGCAGAAGCCGTTCTTCCGAGTGACCTGCTTCACAATGCACCCCGAGTCGAGCTCTACTCTGAAGATGAAGCAGAACAAGCACGAAAAGACGCAGTCGACCTTCTAGAAGAAGAAAGAGAGATGGCCTTGATCAGATCGACCATCTATCAGCAGGACTTGTGTCGATTCCATGCCAGAAACATGAAGAGTCGAGCCTTCCAAGAAGGAGATTTGGTCCTCCGAGTGGATCGACAGAAGCCACATAAACTTTCCCCTACTTGGGAAGGCCCCTTCATTGTCACCAAAGTTCTCCACAATGGAGCATACTGTCTGTACAATGTCGGTCGCCAGATTGATGAGCCACGGGCTTGGAATGCGGATCTGCTCCACCCCTTTTACTCTTAAGTACTCACTTGGATGAGATGTAATAAAAGTACTCTTGTAGTTTGTTTATCAAAGACAAAAGTGTTCTAAGCAAATAAGATGCATAAACATGATAAACATCACATGCAATCAAATAGTGACATGATATGGCCAATATCATTTTGCTCCTTTTGATCTCCATCTTTGGGCTCCATGATCATCATCGTCACCGGCATGACACCATGATCTCCATCATCATGATCTCCATCATCGTGTCTTCATGAATTTGTCTCGCCAACTATTACTTCTACTACTATAGCTATCGGTTAGCAATAAAGTAAGTAATTACATGGCGTTGTTTAATGACACGCAGGTCATACAATAAATTAAGACAACTCCTATGGCTCCTGCCGGTTGTCATACTCATCGACATGCAAGTCGTGATTCCTATTACAAGAACATGATCAATCTCATACATCACATATCATTCATCACATTCTTCTTGGCCATATCACATCACATAGCATACCTGCAGAAACAAGTTAGACGTCCTCTAATTGTTGTTTGCATATTTTACATGCCTGCTATGGGTTTCTAGCAAGAACGTTTCTTACCTACGCAAAACCACAACGTGATATGCCAATTGCTATTTACCCTTCATAGGGACCCTTTTCATCGAATCCGTTCTGACTAAAGTGGGAGAGACTGGCACCCGCTAGCCACCTTATGCACCAAGTGCATGTCAGTCGGTGGAACCTGTCTCACGTAAGAGTACGTGTAAGGTTGGTCCAGGCCGCTTCATCCCACAATACCGTCAAAACAAGATTGGACTAGTAACGGTAAGCATATTGAACAAAATCAATGCCCACAACTACTTTGTGTTCTACTCGTGCAAAGAATCTATGCAATAGACCTAGCTCATGATGCCACTGTTGGGGAACGTAGCAGAAATTCAAAATTTTCCTACGTGTCACCAAGATCTATCTATGGAGAAACCAGCAACGAGGGGAAGGAGAGTGCATCTACATACCCTAGTAGATCGCTAAGCGGAAGCGTTCAAGAGAACGGGGTTGAAGGAGTCGTACTCGTCGTGATCCAAATCACCGGAGATCCTAGTGCCGAACGAACGGCACCTCCGCGTTCAACACACGTACAGCCCGGGGACGTCTCCCATGCCTTCATCCAGCAAGGAGAGAGGGAGAGGTTGAGGAAGAATCCGTCCAGCAGCAGCACAACGGTGTGGTGGTGGTGGAGGAGCGTGGTAATCCTGCAGGGCTTCTCCAAGCACCGCGAGAGAGGAGAAGGGAGAGGTAGGGCTGCGCCTGGAGAGGTGAAAACTCCTGTGTTGGCAGCCCTCAAGACCTCAACTATATATAGGGGAGAGGGAGGGGGGTGCGCCCCCCTTAGGGTTTCCACCCCAAGGGGTGCGGCAGCCACAATCCCATCTAGGGTGGCGGCCAAGGGGGGGGAGAGGGGAAACTTGCCCCCCAAGTTAGGTGGGTGAGCCCCCTCCCCCAAACCCTAGGCGCCTTGGGCCCTTGTGGGGGGGCGCACCATCCAACCTGGGGCTGGTCCCCTCCCACACTTGGCCCATGCAGCCCTCCGGGGCCGGTGGCCCCACTTGGTGGACCCACGTGACCCTCGGTGGTCCCGGTACGTTACCGATAAAACCTGAAACTTTCCCGGTGACCAAAACAGGACTTCCCATATATAAATCTTTACCTCCGGACCATTCCGGAACTCCATGTGACGTCCGGGATCTCATCCGGGACTCCGAACAACATTCGCTAACCACATACAAACTTCCTTTATAACCCTAGCGTCATCGAACCTTAAGTGTGTAGACCCTACGGGTTCGGGAACCATGTAGACATGACCGAGACGTTCTCCGTTCAATAACCAACTGCGGGATCTGGATACCCATGTTGGCTCCCACATGTTCCACGATGATCTCATCGGATGAACCACGATGTCGAGGATTCGATCAATCCCGTATACAATTCCCTTTGTCTAGCGGTATTGTACTTGCCCGACATTCGATCGTCGGTATGCCGATACCTTGTTCAATATCGTTACGGGCAAGTCTCTTTACTCGTTCCGTAACACATCATCCCGTGATCAACCCCTTGGTCACATTGTGCACATTATGATGATGTCCTACCGAGTGGGCCCAGAGATACCTCTCTGTTTACACGGAGTGACAAATCCCAGTCTCGATTCGTGCCAACCCAACAAACACTTTCGGAAATACCCGTAGTGCACCTTTATAGCCACCCAGTTACGTTGTGACGTTTGGTGCATCCAAAGCATTCCTACGGTATCCGAGAGTTGCGCAATCTCAGGGTCTAAGGAAATGATACTTGACATTAGAAAAGCTTTAGCATACGAACTACACGATCTTTGTACTAGGCTTAGGATTGGGTCTTGTCCATCACATCATTCTCCTAATGATGTGATCCCGTTATCAACGACATCCAATGTCCATGGTCAGGAAACTGTAACCATCTGTTGATCAATGAGCTAGTCAACTAGAGGCGTACTAGGGACATGGTGTTGTCTATGTACCCACACATGTATCTGAGTTTCCTATCAATACAATTATAGCATGGATAATAAACGATTATCATGAACAAGGAAATATAATAATAATAACTAATTTATTATTACCTCTAGGGCATATTTCCAACAGTCTCCCACTTGCACTAGAGTCAATAATCTAGTTCACATCGCCATGTGATTAACACTCGCAGGTCACATCACCATGTGACCAACATCCAAAGAGTTTACTAGTGTCAGTAAACTAGTTCACATCATCATGTGATTAAGACTCAATGAGTTCTGGGGTTTGATCATGTTTTGCTTGTGAGAGAGGTTTTAGTCATAGGGTCTGCAACATTCAGATCCGTATGTACTTCACAAATCTCTAGGTCATATTGTAAATGCTGCTTCCATGCTCCACTTAGAGCTATTCCAAATGGTTGCTCCACTATACATATCTGGTTTGCTACTCAGAGTCACTCGGATAGGTGTTAAAGCTTGCATCGACGTAACCCTTTACGCCGAACTCTTTATCACCTCCATAATCGAGAAACATGTCCTTATTTACTCCAAGGACAATTTTTGACCGCTGTCCAATGATCCCCATTCCTGAATCAGTCTTGTACCCCTTGACTGACTCATGGCAAGGCACACTTCCGGTGCGGTACACAGCATAGCATACTATAGAGCCTACGTCTGAAGCATAGGGGACGACCTTTGTCCTTTCTCTCTCTTCTGCCGTGGTCGAGCTTTAACTCTTAACTTCATACCTTACAACTCAGACAAGAACTCCTTCTTTGACTGATCCATCTTGAACACCTTCAAGATCATGTCAAGGTATGTGCTCATTTGAAAGTACCATTGAGCGTTTTTGATCTATCCTCATAGATCTTAATGCTCAATGTTCAAGTAGCTTAATCCAGGTTTTCCATTGAAAAACACCTTTCAAACAACCCTATATGCTTTCCAGAAATTCTACATAATTTCTGATCAACAATATGTCAACAACATATACTCATTAGAAATTCTATAGTGCTCCCACTCACTTCTTTGGAAATACAAGTTTCTCATAAACTTTGTATAAACCCAAAATCTTTGATCATCTCATCAAAGCGTACATTCCAACTCCGAGATGCTTACTCCAGTCCTTAGAAGGATTGCTGGAGCTTTACATACTAGTTAGCGTCTTCCAGGATTGTCAAAACTTTCTGGTTGTATCACATACAACCTTTCCTCAAGTATTACATCAAGGAAACAACGTTTTTTGACATCCTATATGCAAGATTTCATAAATAATGCAGTAACTACTAATCTAATTCCAACAGACTCTTAGCATTGCTACGAATGAGAAAGTCTCATCGCAGTCAACTCTTTGAACTTGTCAGAAAACATCTTAACGACAAGTCGAGCTTTCTTAATGGTGATACTTACCATCATTGTCTGTCTTTCTTTTAAAATCCATCTATACCCAACAGCCTTACAACCATCAAGTATTTCTTCCAAAGTCATGGATCCTTTCTCGGATTTTATGGCCTCAAGCCATTTGTCGGAATCCGGGCCCACCATCGCTTCTCCATAGCTCGTAGGTTCATTGTTGTCTGGCAACATGACCTCCAAGACAGGATTACTGTACCACTCTGAAGCAGTACCTGTCCTTGTCGTCCTACGAGGTTTGGCAGTGACTTGATCCGAAGCATTATGATCACTATCATCAGCTTCCACTTCAATTGGTGTAGGTGCCACAGGAACAACTTCCTGTGCCCTGCTACACACTAGTTGAAGTGATGGTTCAACAACCTCATCAAGTCTCCACCATCCTCCCACTCAATTCTTTCAAGAGAAACTTTTCCTCGAGAAAGGACCCGATTCAAGGAACAATCCTTTTGCTTCCGGATCTGAAATAGGAGGTTTACCCAACCACTTTGGGTGTCCTATGAAGATGCATTTTATCCGCTTTGGGTTCGAGCTTATCAATCTGAAACTTTTCACATAAGCGTCGCAGCCCCAATCTTTTAAGAAACAACAACTAGGTTTCTCCAAACCATAGTTCAAACGGTGTCGTCTCAACGGAATTACGTGGTGCCCTATTAAAGTGAGTGCAGTTGTCTCTAATGCCTAACCCATGAACGATAGTGGTAATTCAATAAGAGACATCATGGTACGCACCATATCCAATAGGGTGCAACTATGATGTTCGGACACACCATCACACTATGGTGTTCCAGGCGGTATTAATTGTGAAACAATTTCCACAATGTCTTAATTGCGTGCCAAAGCTCGTAACTCAGATACTCATCTCTATGATCATATCATAGACATTTTATCCTCTTGTCACGAAGATCTTCAACTGCACTCTGAAATTACTTGAACATTTCAATAATTCAGATTTGTGTTTCATCAAGTAAATATACTCAACATCTACTCAAATCATCTGTGAAGTAAGAACATAACGATATTCACTGCATGCCTCAGCACTCATTGGACTGCACACATCAGAATGTGTTACTTCCAACAAGTTGCTATCTTGTTCCATCTTACTGAAAAACGGGGCTTTTCAGTCATCTTGCCCATGTGGTATGATTTGCATATCTCAAGTGATTCAAAATCAAGTGAGTCCAAACGATCCATCTGCATGGAGTTTCTTCATGCGTATACACCAATAGACATGGTTCGCATGTCTCAAACTTTTCAAAACGAGTGAGTCCAAAGATCCATCAACATGGAGCTTCTTCATGCGTTTTATACCAATATGACTTACATGGCAGTGCCACAAGTAAGTGGTACTATCTTATATCTTTTGGCATGAAAATGTGTATCACTACGATCGAGATTCAACAAACCATTCCTTTTGGGTGCAAGACCATTGAAGATATTATTCAAATAAACAGAGTAACCATTATTCTCCTTAAATGAATAACCGTATTGCGATAGACATAATCCAATCATGTCTATGCTCAACGCAAACACCAAATACCAATTATTTAGGTTTAACATCAATCTCGATGGTAGAGGGAGCGTGTGATGCTTGATCACATCAACCTTGGAAACACTCCCAACACATATCGTCAGCTCACCTTTAGCTAGTCTCCGTTTATTCCGTAGCTTTTATTTCGAGTTACTAACACTTAGCAACCGAACCGGTATCTAATACCCTGGTGCTACCAGGAGTACTAGTAAAGTACACATTAACATAATGTATATCCAATATAATTCTATCGACCTTGCCTGCCTTCTTATCTACCAAGTATCTAGGGTGATTTTGCTTCAGTGTCCGTTCCTCTCATCGCAGAAGCACTTAGTCTCGGGTTTGGGTTTGACCTTGGGTTTTTTCACTGGAGCAGCAACTGATTTGCCGTTTCAGGAAGTACCCCTTCTTGCCCTTGCCCTTCTTGAAACTAGTGGTTTCACTAACCATCAACAATTGATGCTCCTTCTTGATGTCTACTTTCGTGGTGTCAAACATCATGAATACCTCAAGGATCATCATATCTATCCCTGATATTTTATAGTTCATCACGAAGCTCTAGCAGCTTGGTGGCAATGACTTTGGAGAAACATCACTATCTCATCTGGAAGATCAACTCCCACTCGATTCAAGTAATTGTTGCACTCACACAATCTGAGTACAAGCTCAAAGATTGAGATCTTCTCCCTTAGTTTGTAGGCTAGAAAACTCGTCGGAGGTCTCATACCTCTTGACGTGGGCACGAGCCTGAAATCCGAATTTCAGCTCTTGGAACATCTCATATGTTCTGTGACATTTCAAAAATGTCTTCGGTGCCTCAACTCTAAACCGTTTAATTGAACTATCACGTAGTTATCAAAACGTGTATATCCGATGTTCGCAACATCCACAGACGACGTTCGAGGTTCAGCACACTGAGCAGTGCATTAAGTGTTGGAAATATGCCCTAGAGGCAATAATAAAAGGGTTATTATTATATTTCCTTGTTCATGATAATTGTCTTTTATTCATGTTGTAACTGTATTATCTGGAAATCGTAATACACGTGTGAATACACAGACCATAACATGTCCCTAGTGAGCCTCTAGTTGACTAGCTCGTTGGTCAACAGATAGTCATGGTTTCCTGACTATGGACATTAGATGTCATTGACAACGGGATCACATCATTAGGAGAATGATGTGATGGACAAGACCCAATCCTAAGCATAGCACAAGATCCTATAGTTCGTTTTGCTAGAGCTTTTTCAATGTCAAGTATCTCTTCCTTAGACCATGAGATCGTGTAACTCCCGGATACCGTAAGAGTGCTTTGGGTGTACCAAACGTCACAACGTAACTGAGTGACTATAAAGGTGCACTACAGGTATCTCCAAAAGTGTCTGTTGGGTTGACACGGATCAAGACTGGGATTTGTCACTCCGTATGACGAAGAGGTATCTCTGGGCCCACTCGGTAATGCATCATCATAATGAGCTCAAAGTGACCAAGTGTTTGGTCACGGGATCATGCATTACGGTACGAGTAAAGTGACTTGCCGGTAACGAGACTGAACGAGGTATTGGGATACCAACGATCGAGTCTCGGGCATGTAATGTATCGATTGACAAAGGGAATTGTATACGGGGTTGTTCGAATCCTCGACATCGTGGTTCATCCGATGAGATCATCGAGGAGCATGTGGAAGCCAACATGGGTATCCAGATCCCACTGTTGGCTATTGCCCGAGAGCCGTCTCGGTCATCTCTACGTGTCTCCCGAACCCGTAGGGTCTACACACTTAAGGTTCGGTGACGCTAGGGTTGTATGAATATGAGTATGCAGCATACCGAATGTTGTTCGGAGTCCGGGATGAGATCCCGGACGCCACGAGGAGTTCCGGAATGGTCCGGAGGTGAAGAATTATATATAGGAAGTGATATTTCGGTCATCGGGAAAGTTTCGGGGTCGCCTGGTATAACGGTCCCGGGGGTCCACCGGGTGGGGCCACCCATCCCGGAGGGCCCCAAGGGCTGAAGTGGGGAGGGGAACCATCCCATAGTGAGCTGGTGCGCCCCCCTTGGCCCACCCCCTGCGCCTAGGGTTGAAACCCTAGGGTGGGGGGGCGCCCCACTTGCCTTGGGGGGTACTCCACCCCCTTGGCCGCCGCCCCCCTTGGGAGATTGGATCTCCCAGGGCCGGCGCCCCCCCTTGGGGGCCTATATAAAGGGAGGGGGAGGGGGGCAGCCGCACCCTGAAGTTCTGGCGCCTCCCTCCCCCTGCTACACCTCTTCCTCCTCCGTCACGTGCTTGGCGAAGCCCTGCCGGAGTGCTGCTGTTCCACCACCACCACGCCGTTGTGCTGCTGCTGGAGCCATCATCATCAACCTCTCCTTCCCCCTTGCTGGATCAAGAAGGAAGAGACGTCATCCGCTCCGTACGTGTGTTGAACGCGGAGGTGCCGTCCGTTCGGCACTAGGATCTCCGGTGATAGGATCACGACGAGAACGACTACTTCAACCCCGTTCTTTTGAATGCTTCGGCTCGCGATCTACAAAGTGGTATGTAGATGCATCTCCCATGACTCGTTGCTTAGATGAACTCATAGATGGATCTTGGTGAAACCGTAGGAAAGATTTTAATTTTCTGCAACGTTCCCCAACAGTGGCATCATGAGCTAGGTCTATGCGTAGTTCTCTATTGCACGAGTAGAACACAATTTTGTTGTGGGCGTAGATCTTGTCGACTTGCTTGCCGCTACTAGTCTTATCTTGCTTCAGCGTTATTGTGGGATGAAGCGGCCCGGACCAACCTTACACGTACGCTTACGTGAGACAGGTTTCACCGACTGACATGCACTAGTTGCATAAGGTGGCTGGCGGGTGTCTGTCTCTCCCACTTTAGTTGGAGCGGATTTGATGAAAAGGGTCCTTATGAAGGGTAAATAGAAGTTGACAAAATCACGTTGTGGTTATTCGTAGGTAAGAAAACATTCTTGCTAGAACCCAATTGCAGCCACGTAAAAGATGCAACAACAATTAGAGGACGTCTAACTTGTTTTTGCAGCAATTGTCATGTGATGTGATATGGCCAGAAGTTGTGATGAATGATGAATGATATATTGTGATGTATGAGATCATGTTCTTGTAATAGGAATCACGACTTGCATGTCGATGAGTATGACAACCGGCAGGAGCCATAGGAGTTGTCTTTATTTTTTGTATGACCTGCGTGTCATTGAAGAACGCCATGTAAATTACTTTACTTTATTGCTAAACGCGTTAGCCATAGAAGTAGAAGTAGTCGTTGGCGTGACAACTTCATGAAGACACAATGATGGAGATCATGATGATGGAGATCATGGTGTCATGCCGGTGACGAAGATGATCATGGAGCCCCGAAGATGGAGATCGAAGGAGCTATATGATAATGGCCATATCACGTCACTACTATATAATTGCATGTGATGTTTATTATGTTTTATGCATCTTGTTTACTTAGAACGGCGGTAGTAAATAAGATGATCCCTTATAATAATTTCAAGAAAGTGTTCCCCCTAACTATGCACCGTTGCTAAAGTTTGTCGTTTCGAAGCACCACGTGATAATCGGGTGTGATAGATCCTTACGTTCACATACAATGGGTGTAATACAGATTTACACATGCAAAACACTTAGGGTTAACTTGACAAGCCTAGCATGTACAGACATGGCCTCGGAACACAGAGACCGAAAGGTCGAACACGAGTGTATGGAAGATACGATCAACATGGAGATGTTCACCGACGATGACTAATCCGTCTCACGTGATGATCGGACATGGCCTAGTCGACTCGGATCGTGTAACACTTAGATGACTAGAGGGATGTCTAATCTGAGTGGGAGTTCATTGTAATAATTTGATAAGATGAACTTAATTATCATGAACTTAGTCTAAAACCTTTGCAAATATGTCTTGTAGATCAAATGACCGCCGCTCATGTCAACATGAACTTCAACGCGTTCCTAGAGAAAACCAAGCTGAAAGATGATGGCAGCAACTATACGGACTGGGTCCGGAACCTGAGGATCATCCTCATAGCTGCCAGGAAACAATATGTCCTAGAAGGACTGCTAGGTGATGCACCCGTCCCAGAGAACCAAGACATTATGAATGCTTGGCAGTCTCGCGCTGATGATTACTCCCTCGTTCAGTGCGGCATGCTTTACAGCTTAGAACCGGGGCTCCAAAAGCGTTTTGAGCAACATGGAGCATATGAGATGTTCGAGGAGCTAAAACTAGTTTTCCAAGATCATGCCCGGGTCGAGAGATATGAAGTCTCCGACAAGTTCTATAGTTGTAAGATGGAGGAAAATAGTTCTGTCAGTGAGCATATACTCAAAATGTCTGGGTTGCACAACCGCCTGTCCCAGCTGGACATTAACCTCCCGGATGAGGCGGTTATTGATAGAATCCTTCAGTCGCTCCCACCAAGCTACAAGAGCTTTGTGATGAACTACAATATGCAGGGGATGGTGAAGACCATTCCTGAAGTATTTTCAATGCTGAAGTAAGCAGAGGTTGAAATCAAGAAAGAACATCAAGTGTTGATGGTCAATAAGACCACTAAGTTCAAGAAGGGCAAGGGTAAGAAGAACTTCAAGAAGGACGGCAAAGATGTTGCCGCGCCCGGTAAGCCAGTTGCCGGGAAGAAGTCAAAGAATGGACCCAAGCCTGAAACTGAGTGCTTTTATTGCAAGGGGAAGGGTCACTAGAAGCGGAACTGCCCCAAATACTTAGCGGACAAGAAGGCCGGCAACACTAAAGGTATATTTGATATACATGTAATTGATGTGTACCTTACCAGTACTCGTAGTAACTCTTGGGTATTTGATACCGGTGCCGTTGCTCACATTTGTAACTCACAGCAGGAGCTGCGGAATAAGCGGGGACTGGCGAAGGACGAGGTGACGATGCGCGTCGGGAATGGTTCCAAGGTCGATGTGATCGCCCTCGGCATGCTACCTCTACATTTACCTACGGGATTAGTTTTAAACCTCAATAATTGTTATTTAGTGCCAAGTTTGAGCATGAACATTGTATCTGGATCTCATTTAATACGAGATGGCTACTCATTTAAATCCGAGAATAATGGTTGTTCTATTTATATGAGAGATATGTTTTATGGTCATGCCCCAATGGTCAATGGTTTATTATTAATGAATCTCGAACGTAATGTTACACATATTCATAGCATGAATACCAAAAGATGTAAAGTTGATAACGATAGTCCCACATACTTGTGGCACTGCCGCCTTGGTCACATTGGTGTCAAGCGCATGAAGAAGCTCCATGCTGATGGACTTTTAGAGTCTCTCGATTATGAATCATTTGACACATGCGAACCATGCCTCATGGGCAAAATGACCAAGACCCCGTTCTCCGGAACAATGGAGCGAGCAACCAACTTGTTGGAAATCATACATACCGATGTGTGCGGTCCAATGAGCGTTGAGGCTCGTGGAGGATATCGTTATGTTCTCACTCTCACTGATGACTTGAGTAGATATGGGTATGTCTACTTGATGAAACACAAGTCTGAGACCTTTGAAAAGTTCAAGGAATTTCAGAATGAAGTAGAGAATCAACGTGACCGAAAGATAAAATTCTTACGATCGGATCATGGAGGAGAATATTTAAGTCACGAATTTGGTACACACTTAAGAAAATGTGGAATCGTTTCACAACTCACGCCGCCTGGAACACCTCAACGTAACGGTGTGTCCGAACATCGTAATCGCACTCTATTGGATATGGTGCGATCTATGATGTCTCTTACCGATTTACCGCTATCATTTTGGGGATACGCTCTAGAGACAGCTACATTCACTTTAAATAGGGCACCGTCTAAATCCGTTGAGACGACACCGTATGAATTATGGTTTGGGAAGAAACCTAAGCTGTTGTTTCTAAAAGTTTGGGGATGCGATGCTTATGTCAAGAAACTTCAACCTGAAAAGCTCGAACCCAAGTCGGAAAAATGCGTCTTCATAGGGTACCCTAAAGAAACCATTGGGTATACCTTCTACCTAAGATCCGAGGGCAAGATCTTTGTTGCCAAGAACGGATCCTTTCTGGAAAAAGAGTTTCTCTCGAAAGAAATAAGTGGGAGGAAAGTAGAACTCGATGAAGTACTACCTCTTGAACCGAAAAGTAGTGCAGCTCAGGAAAATGTTCCTGTGGTGCCTACACCGACTGGAGAGGAAATTAATGATGATGATCAAGGTACTTCGGATCAAGTTGCTACTGAACTTCGTGTTGGGGAACGTAGCAGAAATTCAAAATTTTTCCTACGTAACACCAAGATCTATCTATGGAGAGACCAGCAACGAGTAGAAAGGGGAGTGCATCTACATACCCTTGTAGATCGCTAAGCGGAAGCGTTCAAGTGAATGGGGTTGATGGAGTCGTACTCGTCGTGATTCAGATCACCGATGATCAAGTGCCGAACGGACGGCACCTCCGCGTTCAACACACGTACAGCCCGGTGACGTCTCCCACGCCTTGATCCAGCAAGGAGAGAGGGAGAGGTTGAGGAAGACTCCATCCAACAGCAGCACAACGGCGTGGTGGTGGTGGAGGAGCGTGGCAATCCCGCAGGGCTTCGCCAAGCACCATGGGAGAAGAGGAGGAGGGAGAGGGGCAGGGCTGCACCAATGAGAGATCAAATCACGTGTTATGGGCAGCCCCTAGGCCTCATATATATATGGGAAGGGGAGGGCTGCGCCCCCTTTAGGGTTTCCCACCCCAAGGGGCGGCGGCCAGCCTCCAGATGGCATCTGGTGCGGCGGCCAAGAGGGGGGGGAGGAGTCCATCCTCCCCAAGGCACCTCGGAGGTGCCTTCCCCCTTGAGGACTCTTCCCTCTAGGGTTCCCTAGGCGCATGGGCCTCTTGGGGCTGGTGCCCTTGGCCCATGTAGGCCAAGGCGCACCCCTTACAGCCCATGTGGCCCCCCGGGGCAGGTGGCCCCACCCGGTGGGCCCCCGGGACCCTTCTGGTGGTCCCGGTACAATACCGATGACCCCGAAACTTGTCCCGATGGCCGAAACAGGACTTCCTATATATAAATCTTTACCTCCGGACCATTCCGGAACTCCTCGTGACGTCCGGGATCTCATCCGGGACTCCGAACAACATTCGGTTACCACATACAAGCTTCCTTTATAACCCTAGCGTCATCGAACCTTAAGTGTGTAGACCCTACGGGTTCGGGAGACATGTAGACATGACCGAGACGTTATACACTTAAGGTTCTACACACTTAAGGTTCGGTGACGCTAGGGTTGTATGAATATGAGTATGCAGCATACCGAATGTTGTTCGGAGTCCCAGATGAGATCCCGGACGTCACGAGGAGTTCCGGAATGGTCCGGAGGTGAAGAATTATATATAGGAAGTGATATTTCGGCCATCGGGAAAGTTTCGGGGTCACCCGGTATTGTACCGGGCGACCCCAAAATGGTCCCGGGGGTCCACCGGGTGGGGCCACCCATCCCGGAGGGCCCCAAGGGCTGAAGTGGGGAGGGGAACCA
Source organism: Triticum aestivum (assembly GCF_018294505.1). NCBI lineage: Eukaryota > Viridiplantae > Streptophyta > Magnoliopsida > Poales > Poaceae > Triticum > Triticum aestivum. Next base: position 491,549,255 of record NC_057807.1, read on the forward strand.
GCCTATAGTGGGCTGGTGCGCCCCCCTTGGCCCACCACCTGCGCCTAGGGTTGAAACCCTAGGGTGGGGGGGCGCCCCACTTGCCTTGGGGGGTATCCACCCCCTTGGCCGCCGCCCCCCTTGGGAGATTGGATCTCCCAGGGCCGGCGCCCCCCCTTGGGGGCCTATATAAAGGGAGGGGGGAGGGGGCAGCCGCACCCTGAAGTTCTGGCGCCTCCCTCCCCCTGCTACACCTCTTCCTCCTCCGTCACGTGCTTGGCGAAGCCCTGCCGGAGTGTTGTTGTTCCACCACCACCACGTCGTTGTGCTGCTGCTGGAGCCATCATCATCAACCTCTCCTTCCCCCTTGCTGGATCAAGAAGGAGGAGACGTCATCCGCTCCGTACGTGTGTTGAACACGGAGGTGCCGTCCGTTCGGCGCTAGGATCTCCGGTGATAGGATCACGACGAGAACGACTACTTCAACCCCGTTCTTTTGAACGCTTCCGCTCGCGATCTACAAAGTGGTATGTAGATGCATCTCCCATGACTCGTTGCTTAGATGAACTCATAGATGGATCTTGGTGAAACCGTAGGAAAGATTTTAATTTTCTGCAACGTTCCCCAACATTAAGGACATAAGCTTTCTATTGTCCGCATAATCGCTACTGTCAACTTTCAACTATATTTTCTCTAGGAACATATCTAAAATAGTAGAACTAAAGCGCGAGCTATGACATAATTTGCAAAGGGCTTTTGACTATGTTCAGGATAATTAAGTTCATCTAATGAACTCCCACTCAGACAGACATCCCTCTAGTCATCTAAGTGATTACATGATCCGAGTCAACTAGGCCGTGTCCGATCATCACGTGAGACGGACTAGTCATCATCGGTGAACATCTTCATGTTGATCGTATCTACTATACGACTCATGCTCGACCTTTCGGTCTCTTGTGTTCCGAGGCCATGTCTGTACATGCTAGGCTCGTCAAGTCAACCTAAGTGTTTCGCGTGTGTAAATCTGGCTTACACCAGTTGTATGTGAACGTAAGAATCTATCACACCCGATCATCACGTGGTGCTTCAAAACGACGAACTTTTGCAACGGTGCACAGTTAGGGGGAACACTTTCTTGAAATTTTAATGAGGGATCATCTTATTTACTACCGCCGTTCTAAGCAAATAAGATGCATAAACATGATAAACATCACATGCAATCAAATAGTGACATGATATGGCCAATATCATTTTGCTCCTTTTGATCTCCATCTTCGGGGCTCCATGATCATCATCGTCACCGGCATGACACCATGATCTCCATCATCATGATCTCCATCATCATGTCTTCATGAAGTTGTCTCGCCAACTATTACTTCTACTACTATAGTTACCGGTTAGCAATAAAGTAAAGTAATTACATGGTGTTGTTTAATGACACGCAGGTCATACAATAAATTAAGACAACTCCTATGGCTCCTGCCGGTTGTCATACTCATCGACATGCAAGTCATGATTCCTATTACAAGAACATGATCAATCTCATACATCACATATCATTCATCACATTCTTCTTGGCCATATCACATCACATAGCATACCCTGCAAAACAAGTTAGACGTCCTCTAATTGTTGTTTGCATGTTTTACGTGGCTGCTATGGGTTTCTAGCAAGAACGTTTCTTACCTACGCAAAACCACAATGTGATATGCCAATTGCTATTTACCCTTCATAAGGACCCTTTTCATCGAATCCGTTCCGACTAAAGTGGGAGAGTCTGGCACCCGCTAGCCACCTTATGCACCAAGTGCATGTCAGTCGGTGGAACCTGTCTCACGTAAGAGTACGTGTAAGGTCGGTCCGGGCCGCTTCATCCCACAATACCGTCAAAACAAGATTGTACTAGTAACGGTAAGCATATTGAACAAAATCAACGCCCACAACTACTTTGTGTTCTACTCGTGCAAAAAATCTACGCAATAGACATAGCTCATGATGCCACTGTTGGGGAACGTAGCAGAAATTCAAAATTTTCCTACGTGTCACCAAGATCTATCTATTGAGAAACCAGAAATGAGGGGAAGGAGAGTGCATCTACATACCCTTCTAGATCGCTAAGCGGAAGCGTTCAAAAGAACGGGGTTGAAGGAGTCGTACTCGTCGTGATCCAAATCACCGGAGATCCTAGTGCCGAACGGACAACACACGTACAACCCGGTGACATCTCCCATGCCTTGATCCAGCAAGGAGAGAGGGAGAGGTTGAGGAAGACTCCATCCAGCAGCAGCACAACAGCGCGGTGGTGGTGGAGGAGCGTGGCAATCCTGCAGGGCTTCACCAAGCACCGCGAGAGAGGAGAAGGGAGAGAGATAGGGCTGCGCCTGGAGAGGTGAAAACTCCTGTGTTGGCAGCCCTCAAGACCTCAACTATATATAGGGGAGAGGGAGGGGGTGCGCCCCCCTTAGGGTTTCCACTCCAAGGGGTGCGGCAGCCCCCAATCCCATCTAGGGTGGCGGCCAAGGGGGGGAGAGGGGAAACTTGCCCCCCAAGTTAGGTGGGTGAGCCCCCTCCCCCAAACCCTAGGCGCCTTGGGCCCTTGTGGGGGGCGCACCAGCCCACCTGGGGCTGGTCCCCTCCCACACTTGGCCCATGCAGCCCTCCGGGGCCGGTGGCCCCACTTGGTGGACCCCCGTGACCCTCCCGGTGGTCCCGGTACGTTACCGATAAAACCCGAAACTTTTCCGGTGACCAAAACAGGACTTCCCATATGTAAATCTTTACCTCCGGACCATTCTGGAACTCCTCGTGACGTCCAGGATCTCATCCGGGACTCTGAACAACATTCCGTAACCACATACAAACTTCCTTTATAACCCTAGCGTCATCGAACCTTAAGTGTGTAGACCCTACGGGTTCGGGAACCATGTAGACATGACCGAGACGTTCTCCGGTCAATAACCAACAACGGGATCTGGATACCCATGTTGTCTCCCACATGTTCCACGATGATCTCATTGGATGAACCACGATGTCGAGGATTCGATCAATCCCGTATACAATTCCCTTTGTCTAGCGGTATTGTACTTGCCCGAGATTCGATCGTCGGTATGCCGATACCTTGTTCAATCTCGTTACCGGCAAGTCTCTTTACTCGTTCCGTAACACATCATCCCGTGATCAACCCCTTGGTCACATTGTGCACATTATGATGATGTCCTACCGAGTGGGCCCAGAGATACCTCTCCGTTTACACGGAGTGACAAATCCCAGTCTCGATTCGTGCCAACCCAACAAACACTTTCGGAAATACCCATAGTGCACCTTTATAGCCACCCAATTACGTTGTGACGTTTGGTGCACCCAAAGCATTCCTACAATATCCGGGAGTTGCACAATCTCATGGTCTAAGGAAATGATACTTGACATTAGAAAAGCTTTAGCATACGAACTACACGATCTTTGTACTAGGCTTAGGATTGGGTCTTGTCCATCACATCATTCTCCTAATGATGTGATCCCGTTATCAACGACATCCAATGTCCATGGTCAGGAAACCGTAACCATCTGTTGATCAACGAGCTAGTTAACTAGAGGCTTACTAGGGACATGGTGTTGTCTATGTACCCACACATGTATCTGAGTTTCCTATCAATACAATTATAGCATGGATAATAAATGATTATCATGAACAAGGAAATATAATAATAATAAGTAATTTATTATTGTCGCGGCTTCACCCATGTACTGGTGGCAGTCGACAAGTTCACTAAGTGGATCGAAGCAAAACCCATCAAGAGTCTCGATGCCGGCACTGCGATCAGCTTCATCAGAGAATTGATATTCAGATATGGAGTTCTGCATAGCATCATCATTGATAATGGGTCAAACTTTGATTCCGACCAATTCAAAGCCTTTTGTGCTTCTCAAGGCACACGAGTCGACTACGCTTCCATCGCTCACCCCCACACGAATGGACAGGCAGAAAGAGCAAATGGCCTAATTCTCAAAGGACTGAAACCCCGGTTGATGTGCGATCTCAAACACGCAGCAGGTGCGTGGGTCGACGAACTTCCATCAGTTCTTTGGGGACTAAGGACTACTCCCAATCGGTCGACTGGGAGAACTCCATTCTTTCTGGTCTATGGAGCAGAAGTCGTTCTGCCGAGTGACCTGCTTCACAATGCACCCCGAGTCGAGCTCTACTCTGAAGATGAAGCAGAACAAGCACGACAAGACGCAGTCGACCTTCTAGAAGAAGAAAGAGAGATGGCCTTGATCCGATCGACCATCTATCAGCAGGACTTGTGTCGATTCCATGCCAGAAACGTGAAGAGTCGAGCCTTCCAAGAAGGAGATTTGGTCCTCCGAGTGGATCAACAGAAGCCACACAAACTTTCCCCTACTTGGGAAGGCCCCTTCATCGTCACCAAAGTTCTCCACAATGGAGCATACTGTCTGTACAATGTCGGTCGCCAGATTGATGAGCCACGAGCTTGGAATGCGGATCTGCTCCGCCCCTTTTACTCCTAAGTACTCACTCGGATGAGATGTAATAAAAGTACTCTTGTAGTTTGTTTATCAAAGACAAAAGTGTTATAATTTCCCCATTAATTGTTGTTGCTTTTGTTTATGTAAGAAATCCCCCACTGGGTGGCTTAGCTGTGAATCCGTTTCTCCTAAGTTTGTAAAAAAAATCCCTGCCGAGTGACAAGCAAGCCTTTCACTCGGAAGCTTAGCCGCGAACCCGTTTCGCCTAAGTATTTGAAATCCTACCGAGTGGAGAGTCTGCCTCCCACTCGGACGCTTAGCTGTAGCCCAGTGCTCACCTAAGTTTGAGAAATCCTACCGAGTGGAGAGTCTGCCTCCCGCTCGGAGGCTTAGCTGCAGCCCAGTGCTCGCCTAAGTTTGAGAAATCCTACCGAGTGGAGAGTCTGCCTCCCACTCGGGGGCTTAGCTGCAGTCCAGTACTCGCCTAAGTGTAAAATTCATCCCGATCCGCAAGGACGACGAGGTGCAGGTCGACTGATATCTTCCCCTTCGGAGCTACGGCACAAATACAATGTGCGCTGTTTAAAATCCTACCGAGTGGAGAGCGAACCTCCCACTCGGGGACTTAGCTGCAGTCCAGTACTCGCCTAAGTATTCAAAATCCTACCGAGTGGAGAGCAAACCTCCCACTCGGGGGCTTAGCTGCAGTCCAGTACTCGCCTAAGTATTAAAAATCCTACCGAGTGGAGAGCGAACCTCCCACTCGGGGGCTTAGCTGCAGTCCAGTACTCGCCTAAGTATTAAAAATCCTATCGAGTGGAGAGCGACCCTCTCACTCGGGGGCTTAGCTGCAGTCCAGTACTCGCCTAAGTATTAAAAATCCTACCGAGTGGAGAGCGAACCTCCCACTCAGGGGCTTAGCTGCAGTCCAGTACTCGCCTAAGTATTAAAAATCCTACCAAGTGGAGAGCGACCCTCTCACTCGGGGGCTTAGCTGCAGTCCAGTACTCGCCTAAGTATTAAAAATCCTACCGAGTGGAGAGCGACTCTCTCACTCGGGGGCTTAGCTGCAGTCCAGTACTCGCCTAAGTATTAAAAATCCTACCGAGTCGAGAGCGACCCTCTCACTCAGAGGCTTAGCTGCAGCCCAATGCTCGCCTAAGTGTTTAAAATCCTACCGAGTGGTGAGTCTGCCTCTCACTCGGAGGCTTAGCTGCAGTCCAGCACTCGCCTAAGTGTTTAAAATCCTACCAAGTGGTGAGTCTGCCTCTCACTCAGAGGCTTAGCTTCAGTCCAGCACTCGCCTAAGTACGAAAGTCGTTCCGACCCGCAAGGACTGCAAGGTGCAGGTCGACTGCTACCTTCTCCTCTGGGCTTCGCACAAATACACCGTGTGCTCTACAAGGACGACAAGGCGCAGGTCGACTACTACCTTCTCCTTCAAGCTACGGCACAGATACAATGTGCGCTTCATCCTGACCCGCAAGGACGCAAGTCGACTACAATCTGTGCTCCAACCTGCAAGAGTACGTCCCAAGAACTGAAATATACTCCGAGTGGAGAACAAGGTTCGCTCAAAGACAAATGCAGGCATATTCAACGGTAAAGCCAAGTTCAGATAGCACCCTACGGGCCCAGAAGTGCTCAGGCATCAAGCCTGCTAAAGTTTATCGGTTGCAGAAACCACTCAGCATTCTGAGGCAAATTTAAGGTATCAAGCATAGAAGTTTTTTACTCCTCGGGTGGAGGACTGGAAGGCGCGACAAATTGGTCCAGGTCGATTCCATCTGCAATCCTAGTGGCAACAGCGATGAAGGTCTCCATGAAAGACTGGAAGTCATGCTTCTTGGTATTAGCCACCTTGAGGGACGCCAGCTTTTCCTCTCGTGCATCCTTGCAGTGGACACGGACCAGAGACAGAGCAACATCGGCACCGCACCTGGCAGAAGACTTCTTCCATTCTTGCACTCGACCTGGGACTTCATTCAGTCGAGTCATTAGAGACTCGAGGTTGTTCTGAAGCGTCTCCCTTGGCCAGAGTGTCGTGTCGATTCGCGACGCTGTAGCCTTCAGTCGAGCCAGATAGTCCACCACACCAGCTACGTGAGACTCCAGTCGAAGCACATTCATGGCAGTTTCATCCTTCACAAGAGAGTTGATGGGATCCAAGCCTGTCTCCACTCGACTGGTCTCTTCTTCAAAGTTTTGGCAGAATTCTGTAAACACAACCCAAAGATAAGCCAGCAGTTCTATGATAAGGCAGTGATTACAAGTCAGTCGGGCAGAAGAGATTACCCTCAAGCATGATGTACAACTTCTTGGGGAGCCCTCCCAGATAAGCCTCCAGATCATTCTTCTTCCCCACCAGCTCGCTAGCCTTGTCACTCAGAGCCAACTTGTCATTCTTTAGTCGGCTGGCTTCTCTGTTGGCCACGTCGAGGGCAGCTTTCAGACTGGCGTTCTCTTCTTCAAGTTTGCCGACTGAAGCAGGCTTCTCCTCCGCAAGCTTCGTTTTAACCAAAGCAGCCTTCTGCGCCTCAGCAAGTTCCTGGTCCTTCTTGTTCAGAGCCACCTTCGTTTTTTCTGCAAAATGACAAGGAAGTCAGAATCAATAATGGGCAGAAGGACGAAATCAGTCGTCAAATTCTCACCAATCGTACCTGTTGCCTCGTCCTTCGCCTTCTGAAAGTTCTCCAGAACGAGCTTCAAGTCAAGGTCGAGCTGGATATGTTTCCTTTCCAACTCAGTATAACGAGCCACGAGCTCGCAAGATTTCTGCAAAGAGTCAATCGACAGATATCAAAGAGAGGTTGCTTCCGAGTGACTAAGAGAAAAACAGTAACGTTTCTAAGACTACAGTCGAATCACAATATTCAACAGTAGTCTCGGGGACTACACCCAGTGGGTGCACTCAGCGTGCCCCCACTAAGTTCTACCGACTTGATCCGATTAGTCGACCGAAAAGAACAAAGAGATTATGGTCTCATCAAAAAGAGAGAGAGAGAGAGAGAGAGAGAATTCTTCAGACTACAGTCGACTACCAGCAGTCCACCATCGTCTCGGGGACTACACCCAGTGGGTGCACTCAGCGTGCCCCCACCGGTTCTAATATTCCACTCGACATGGTCCGACCAGACCGAGTGAAGAAATTTCAACTACAAAGACTATAGTCGACTGCTAGCAGTCCACCATAGTCTCGGGGACTACACCCAGTGGGTGCACTCAGCGTGCCCCCACCAGTCTACAAATTCAATCGACACACCCAGTGGGTGTACAGACACGAAGATTTTCGGAAAGAAAGACTTCAGATAACATATCCTAACAGAACAGGCGGTTACCAACTAACCTGGACATTGCTTTGAAGGGCTGAGCTTGCATCGTACGCCGCTTGGCTGGCTTCCCGGATCGCCTTCACCTGCTCCATCATAATCCCCGCCTGGCGTATAGCCTCCTTAGCAGCGCCCGCCTGGTCCTCTGGGACGTGGTGTGTGGCGAAAAGGGAGGGCGGTTCAGCAGTCGGCGACGAAGGCCGGGCACTCGTCTGCGGCACAGCGAAGGTCACGGAATGCCGAGCGATGTCGCCACCTTCTTGAACCAGTACCTCAGGTGTTGATGCAGTCCGAGTGGCCTTGCCAGCCAGGGCCTTTCTATTCTTCCTCGCCCTCAGGGGCACCTCGTCATCGTCATCAGGGAGATCAATGACGTGACGAGGAGCTGCAAGATAAATCCAGAGTTGGAAACGAAGATCCAATCGACCAAAAGCGAAAATTACAAGAGAACATACCAGGGTTGGAGGTGACAGTATCTTCCATTTCTTGGTCGCTGTCCTTGGCGGAGGTCTCGGAGGTAGCAGCACTGCAGATTTCAGAAACCAGTCGGTTAGTCGATGAGTCGACCGGAAGTTCGCTCGAGCTGAACAAGGAAACACAAATCCTGCTGTTACCCAGAGATGGTGGGAATGGCCATTTTCATCTTGGGCAAGGCCTTCGGCGGCTTGGATGACTCCGCCCGCGGATGCTTCGGCGCCGGAGAGGCCGTCCGAGGGCGCTTTGTCGATGGCACAATGGGCGCAACCGCTTTGCCGCGCTCCCTCGCAGGGTCGTGGGCGAGCTTGGATCGCCTTTCCGTGCGAGGAGGATCGACTTCCATTTCGTCCTCCTCCTTGCTGGAGCCGTCTTCAACCTCTTCCCCCTCGCCGTCAGATTGCCACTCCTCCTCCTCACTTTCACCTCCACTCGCCTCTCCCTCCTCGGCTTGTTCCTACGCCCCGTTGGGCATCGAGTACATCTCAGTCGTGGCCTAGAAGACAGCAAACAAGACAAAAGTCAGTCAGTTGATTTCAAGCAGACAAAATGGAAAAAGCAGAATCACAGTCGGAAGTGAAGAATTGGACCTTGTCAACTTCATACGATTGGTCGAGTGGAACGACCCTCCTGGCTCCTCGGGGGTTGTCCTTGTTCCCCGTAATGCTTCCCATCCACCGCTCCAGCGTGGCGTCGTTGATCTTCTCCGGGTGGATCCGAGTGGTGTCCTCAGTTCCAGAATATATCCACATAGGATGATCTCGAAATTGGAGCGGCTGGATGCGCCGCCGGAGGAAGACCTCCAGGAGGTCCATACCAGTCACCCCCTCACGGATGAGCTGCACGACACGCTCGACCAGCACCCTCACCTGCACCTTCTCCTCTGGGACCACCTTCAAAGAGGAGGGCTTCCTCACTCGTTCCATGGAAAAGGGAGGGAGCCCAGTCGACTGCCATGGCGTCGGCTGGTCCTTGCAGTAAAACCAAGTCAACTGCCACCCATAGACGGAGTCGGGCAAAACCATGATCGGAAAAGAACTTTTCCCTCTCAACTGGATCCCAAGACCCCCACACATCTGAATCACATGTGTCCTCTCGTCACTCGGATTTGCCTTCTTCACCGTCTGGGAGCGACAGGTGAAGATGTGTTTAAAGAGACCTCAGTGAGGCCGGCACCCCAAGAAGCACTCGCACAAAGACACGTAAGCGGTGAGATACACTATGGTGTTGGGCGTGAAGTGGTGGAGTTGTGCCCCAAAGAAATTCAGAAACCCCCGGAAGAAAGGGTGGGGCGGCAAAGAGAACCCACGGTCGACGTGGGTGGCCAGAAGAACGCACTCACCCTCCTGAGGATGCGGCTCTGACTCCCTCCCCGGGAGCCGCGCCGATCCATGGGGGATCGGCCCTCCGTCAGCCAGGTCGCCGAGATCCGCTTGACTAATTGTCGAGCGGATCCAGTCGCCCTGGATCCAGCCCGGCGGCAGGCCGGTCCTCGATGAAGAGCCACTCCGACTGGTTCCCCTCCCCTTCGCCTTCACCGTCGCTTTCTTTGCTCGCTCCAGGGCCTCCGTCTTCTCCTTCACCATCGTCACCGGCGAAGCACGCAAGAAGCAGCGGCGCCGAGGCAGAAGCAAACGCGGCGGAGAAATCTGGAGAAGAGAGGGGGAAATGAAGGCGCATTGTTGAAAAACCCCCGTCCGGCGCTTTATATAAGGCTGCTTCCGAGTGGCTGACATGTAGGCCCGGACGATCCTGTCAAATCCCGTAACAGTCGCGCGCGCGATACGTGGCGAAAAAGGCGGTGCGGAGACCGAGGCGTCCCTGCCTTATCCCGTCCGATTGCTGCGGCTACGCCCCGTCCCGCGCGCTTCCCAAAATTCGAATCCCGCAAAATCCGCGGGTTGCAGAACAACTCGTCAGACAGAAGATCTCCTCCACCCTGTCACTCGGAGCTCTCCAAGCGAAGACTTCACTCGACAGATACAAAGAATGGATCAAGGCAACTGAAAAAGAAGTTAGTGCCGTCACCTAAAAAGTTCATTGATCCAAGACAAGACATTCTCATAGCACAAGAAATGGGTCGGAAGAATTCTCAACTCCTTCCCCACTCAAACCTCGATCCATTCGGGGGCTAATGATGAAGCTATGTACCTAGGGTAGGGTCATGGACCTGTCTAAACTACCCTACACAAGGACATCTCTAGAAGAAACTACCTGTCAGTCGACCTAGAGGTGATCCACTCGACAGACTGTAGGACACTCGACCATGAAGATAACCACTCGACCATGAAGCTAACCACTCGACGGCCAGGAGATCTAAAGTCACTCTGCACGCAACGGTCTGTCATTAAGTAGCCTTTATGGTCTTCATAGCATTTTATGTGGGCGTTACCAGTAACCCCCGGTCTTAATGTACTTTAAACCCTGCATAACTGAGGGCTGGAGGGGTCTGGCGAACTCTATATAAGCCACCCCCTCCTCAGTGTAAAGGGTTCGCACCCCTGTAACTCATACACATATAATCCAGTCGACCGCCTCCGGACTCCGAGACGTAGGGTTGTTACTTCCTCCGAAAAGAGGCTAAACTCGTAAATCTCTTGCGTATACAACTGTTCCATAGCTAGAATCTTGCCTCTCCATTAGTACCCCTACACTACTGTCAGACTTAGAACCACAACATTCACCAACCGCCAGTGAAGGACAGTACCGGCCTTGCCAGTCCGTCTGTTTTGTGTACCGCGGCCGTGGTTTGCCCTGCGTCCAGCCCCGCTAATGGAGCTGGACGGACGAGATGATCGAGCGGCGGCGCGCGTCACCACGGCCGTACGTACGCGCGGGCTAGCTCTAGCATGGACACGGGCGGCAACCGGTTGGGAGCGCTAGCTGTAGACTTGTCCAGTTGTCCTCGGTCGGGCTCGGTGATGAGTTGTTTTTGCGGGTGGGTCTGCTGCATACTCTACTTCTTAAGCAGTGACATGCTTCGTCTTTTCCGGGACAAGCTGGTGACTTGTTTTGGCTGCCCAGAAGTATAGAATGCCTGCCTTTTAGGGCTGACAGGTATGCCATCACAAGAGGTCAAGAACGTACAGAACCACACATGCATGCAAATGCAATGATGGAAAGGCTCCTCGTCCGTGATTATTTTGAAAAATCATGAGAACAGACTCTACGTTGCGTTTTTGTATACAGACATATGTGACCACTAGAGATACAAAAACTTCCCTGACCTTTGTCTTCGAAAAGATTACGTGAGGTTTTCCACAAATAAATAAATTACTTACATGAGGCAAAAAAAAACTAAATTCAACAATGAATGGTGACAAAAAGTGATGCGAGGTTGAAGGTTTTTTCACAGCTCCCAGGTGAAATTGAACCCTTCTTTAAGAATTTTCATAGGGAAATGTTGCGTGCCGGCTGTTCGGTCTAGTCTTTGGCTGGTCGCCCGCGGCACGCGCCTTGACTCGTGGCCCCGCACCACTACCTTTCCTAATCTCCTAATCACACCGGTACCTTTCCCATTATTATCCTCAGCCGCATCTCTTTCTTCGTCAAATCTCTCTCGTCATGGGAGCCCTCTCGAGCTCGAATCCTCCTCTCTCCCTCCACTCCTCCTATCCTTGCAGCTGCCCAACCGCGCATCCCCCCTCCCCCCTCCCCTGGATCGCGTGCTTGTGACGATGGTGGCCGGTGACGCTCTCGAGTTTCTCTCTTTGATGGCAACGCTTGGCCCTGATCCCTGACGACCATACCTCATCGGAGATGGGCACGACAAAGCGTTGTGCGAAGGGTGATGTTGGAACCAGCATCTGATTTTGCTGCAACGGCTAGCAACCGGACATCCTAGCTGCTGCAACCGGCGACAGTGCTAGCTCCCACCAGGTGGCGGCTTCATTCGTTTTTCGCTGCAACCCGGTCAGCCCAGTGCTGCAACCGGCAACGACGACAACTACCACCTCCGGTAACGGCCATTTTTGTTGGTAAAGCTTCAACCTCTGGCTAGATTTTTTGCTGGAACCATTGTTTGGAGATGATACAAGCATGGGCAATTTTTGCTGGAACCATGTTCTTTTTTTGCTAGAACTAGTCATAATTTTTTCTACCACCTTGTTTTGATTTTGCTGGAACCAGCCTAAAAATTGCTACCACCGCCTTTCAATGTTGCTGGAACTGGCAAACTTTTCTGCTTCAACTGAGTACTGGAGATTTTTCTGCTGCGACCAACGGGGGTTCCAGCGAAACCCGGGGACGAGATCTAGCGTGGAGCGGTAGGGGCGGTGCGGTGTGGCGACCGGCGGGCAGCGGGAGAGTGCGGTGTGTGCACCCACGCCAGATGCGAAAGGCGAGGGGGGTTGCGCGAGGAAGAAGGACCTTTTGGGGGTGAACGGTTTTTTTCTAGATCCGACGACGAGACGACTATCATCTGACGGCCTGCGCGTGGCCGGCCCAAATTTGGGCCGGCGCGCCGCGCCTATCAGCCTCCATTTTTATAACCCTTTTTTCACTTGGTTTTCACGGGATATTCTCTCTTGCCAACCCCCCGTTTGCGGGCGGCGTGAACAACCCTGTGTCCCGCACCTCATGCAGAACTCCTCTTCAGGCCTTGTACAATGCAAGGTGCTTAGGGGAGGTGCTTAAAGAAATAAATCTGGCTTTCCTTAAGCACCGGTATTTATTTATACAGGATAGACGCTTAACTAAATGTCTCTCCTGTAAAAGTAGGCACCGATGCTTCAGAAAAACTCGGTTTATTTTTCTAAGCACCTCTCTAAGCATCTTTCATTGTACAAAGTCTCACCGTAGCCACCTTGTCATACGCCAGCCTTGGTCCGAGCTAGCTAGGTATTGGCCCCTTCCTAATCCCTAGCTAGCGACCATCAGCCTCCGCGGTGTTTGAGCAACATGGCCACGGAGATGTAGTGCGGGGGCTGATGCTCTCCGTAGATTGTTAAATCCACAACCGGCTCCCTCACTTTCTCTCCTTACAACTGGATTTTCACACACAACGTCTTCAACCCTTGACTAGAGTGTCGTCTCATCTACATTTTCATCTTGCGGTTGTTCATTAAGTAGGTTAAGAATTTTAGAAATATAATTGACCAAGAATTTCAGAAATTTTGGCGGTTACCGCAATTATCTTTTACCTCAAAATTTTGAATTGGATCCAAACCAAATTCACACTCTGTAAAGATACTCCAATAGTCAGAGAAAATTAGTAAAGAAAGAGATATTTCAATAAGATCTGAAATATTTTTCCTACCAAATTCTAAATCCTCATGAACCCCGGCGGCTTTCGTAAGATGCACGCCAAATGTGATGTGATATTTTCAGAAGAGTTACAAATAGATCAGCTGGTTCACCAATCATTGATGGTTCGAGAAGGAACCGCTAAACTAGTACTCCCTCCGTTTCTTTTTACTCCGCGTATAAGTTTTGGTCAAAGTCAAACTACACAAAATTTGACCAAATTTATATTAAAAAATACGAACATCTACAATACTTAAACTATATAATATGAAAATACATTTCATGGTGCATCTGAAAATGTTGATTTCATATTGTGAATGTTGATATTTTTTAATACAAAGTTAGTCGAACTATGCAAAGCTTGACTTTGACTGAACCTTATATGCAGACTAAAAAGAAACGGAGGAAGTACTGTACATTACATGCAATAGTGCCTACAATTACTATCGGAAAATAGAGTTCACTCTTGCGCTATTAGTTAATTATATCTCCTAACTCAAAAGTTAATTATGTCTCCGTGTGATCTTATTTATCTTACCAAACACACTGGCTTGAATATTTGACATTTTTCCTTCTAAAGGTAAAGGATCATTTGGCATTCATGTTACATATATATAGATACACAGTACATTGCTACCGCAAGAGAAAAGGACACGGTATATTGGACAAAAGTGGTCTGTAGAGCATAAAGAGCAAATGTAGTACTCCTCCATTCAAGATGTTTTGAATATCAATATGGACTATATACAGACTGAAATGAGTAAACAAACACACTAAAACGTGTCTACATACATTTGATTTTAAAAACAAGTTGAAACATCTTATAGTAGTGAAACGAGGGAGTAACTTTTAGCAAAGCATGTGCGTTCCTCGATATTTATACTATGCACATGCATCGTCGAATTCCTAACCGTTTGTTTGTATGTATTCAGCAAGCATCATGAAAAAAAAATGACACCGGAGGTTCTCGGTTTCTCACCATCTTAAACCGCAACTTGTCCTAGACACATGTCAGCGGTCACCAACCTCTGCCCGCTTGAAGCTCAAAAAAAAAAAAAAAACTCTGCCCGCTTGTGTGTGCGCGCGCGTCTTTTTCTTTTTTTGCAAAAGTCTGCTCGCCTGTGTTTGAATTGCCGCAAGGCTGCTCGCGCGGAGTGGATTAGTGCTTTTTCCCATCGCGATCCGTGGAAATGTTATTTTCTTTCTGTTGGGATATTGGTCTTATGCTTTTAGCCAGTCTAAACATGTGGAAGAGCCCACCACCTATCAGGGTAGGTTGCACAGACAGGGTTTTGACCTATGGGTCCCTGCCTTGCCATCAGACTGTTCTACAAGAACACGTTGAGCTTGTATCTTTCTTTCTTTTTTCCATAAAACGGAACTGAAAATGATCTTTCCGCCTCTCGATGCTGACATGCTGTTCAACTTGAGAAACAGTAACCGACATGCTTATAGGTGCCCTATATTGGCCGTTTCACAGATATACATACAGAAGCCAAGAGAGTATACACCACAAGGTCTCTTAGTCATCCTTCATATCAGATTTGGACTAAGTTACTTACAGTTACATACAGGTCAGGTCCACCGGCCCTTCTTCTGGGTATAAATAACATTATAAACGAATCACCGGACGGTAGGTCAAATATAGTTACTGATCACCAGGTATGTCATCGGTGTCTGCTGCTGTATCCCGGCCAAGATCTTTGTCTGGTTGGTTAGGGGAGCTAACCTCTTGCATATACGACTCCGCAAATTCTAGCATTTCTCGAACTTCCTTCTTTAACTGCAATATTTTAAAACACAATTACCTTAATCACGACATGCAGAGACTAGAGACTGAATTATGAGGGATTTGTATTTGCATCTCGACATGCAAGACTTTTTGCATCTGAAGTTCTGAACCCATGCTCCTATGTGCTACAACAAGCAAGCAAGCAAAAGGATGACCCATCTGAAGTTCTGAAGACTTTTTGATTTTTTCCCCTCCCATCTCCCACCGGTTTTTCTGAAAACCACCTCAACTGCCCCACATCTTACTGGCTTACCATACAAAATCAATTTTCTTGGTGACCCAAGTGTTGATTCAATCAACAGACAGTCCATTCTATTTGTAGTCACTACTCCCTCCGTTCCTAAATATAAGCTGTTGGGGGAGTGTAAACTGAACTCCCCCAGCGACTTATATTTCGGAACAGAGGTAATAGAATATTTATGCCCCTTTGCAAACAACCAAAGATATCTACATTTTTAATGTCAAAATCAATCTGATCAAATCCAGATTGCAGTGTATCTGGAGCCAAGAGTTGCTGTCTTATCTATTTCACTAGCATATTACTACTAAGTTTGTAGACAAGTTAGATTAAATTCCCATCGGCAGATTATCATCAAACCAGAGGTGAATATTAGATAAATCCATACCTCGTCCACAGCGCCACTCTTTATTTTAGACTGCATTATGCACCATTTCTTGAAATGTGCACCTGAAAAGCACAGTAACCACCATATCCATCAAATTACAAATTTTCATTTGCCGTTTAAACTGAGCAGACATTGTAACATAAAGTACTATAAGAGAACACAAGTTACACATGGAGATCAGAAGAAAACACTAACCAGCACTTATGTTAACACTGCACAAACTAGAATCGATAGTTTTCACAGACCATCTACAGTGTACCTGAAAAGTAGAACATCGGTTAATCATATTACCACATCATAGTTGCGATTTCATTGCAATGAAAAGAACATATAAATGTATCTCTCACAGAGACTAACTGAACATGAAGTACCTCAAAAAAGGAACCAAATGGAACATCATGTACTTGTTGCACAGTCTCAAATACCTAACAAGTATCCAGTGAGAAATTAGTATTATTTATGATCTAAAGTACTCCCTCTGTCCCATAATATAAGAGTACAATGGTTGTGATGACATCTTATATTATGGGACAGATGGAGTAGTATATAACATAATGTAATACTATGATTCAAGAAAGATTTCCCATCATATTGGAATGTTCACTTTTGCACTTAAGACATACCAGATCGGTTTTGTTAGCTGAAAGAACCATATGCTGCCACTCTGTCATTGCTGAATATGGAGGGCACATCGGACTGTGGCATATGGATTTACAGTTAAGTTCCCTCACCTGACCATCATACTCGTCTGCAACATGCCACTGGCCCAGCTGCGAGAAGAGACATTTCTAGTCAGCAATAATTCATGACTGAAAGAGCTGGTACTCTGCTGGATACTTACGTTGATATCTTTATCCTGACGAGCTGTCCTATATTCTGTTATGTAACTTGAGTCATCACTTAATAGATTATCAAAAAACTGTTCTGCAGTGCACGGGAATGTTCCCTGGGATGAGATTGAATTAAATAATTAGTTTTGTTATCAACTGCAAAATCATGGAAGATACAGTTAGCCATCATTACATTAAATACAGAGACTAGAACTTCTTCTTTGACAAAAGGTTGTAGTTGCCCTGTTAAATCAGCACAATCTTCTGGAACATTTATCTCCTTGCTGCTATTTTTTCTTGAGCTACTGAGTGCGCGCAATGCAGATTGAGCACGTTCCTATAATCCAAAAACCAAATATATTAAAAACTATCATCAATTCAGACAAGCAGTTTATGGAGATCACAATCATGTAAACCAAAGCCTACCATGAACAGCAAAACAAGCAGAAAGCACGCTTCAAAACTAGTGCACCAACAGTAAGATTGCCGATACACAACAGCAACATGCATCCTATATTTAAATTCTTACTTAAAAATATGTACAAAAGGGCGGTTTGTCACTACCTGTTTCTCAGCCTCTATCATTGCATGGAAGTTCTTCACAGCTCGTTGCAATGCTCTAAATGTGTGGTTTCTGTTCCAAAACGATGCAAATTTGTACCTAACCCTTCCTGCAAAAATTGTATAAGAAAAGGTGACATAAAGCAAATGACGAAACCTCCCATCTTATATAGATTACCATTTCCAGTTCTTTTGCCAGCCTCCAGAAATTGTGTGAATATTGTAGTACAAAATTTTGGTTATCAGTGCCCTCTTAGTCTGTTTTCTAGCATAAATGCATAATCAATAGCTCCATCCACATTTCTTAAGTTTGCAACTAATTTTGCATCAAGATAAATCTACAGCTCAATTCATGGTGGAATCTTGCAATCTGCACTCACAAAACTAAAATCCACATCAAGTCATGGACTAATAAGTAGTAATACCAAACATGTTGATGCTGCTGAGAAAAAGAAGCAGGCATCAAGATCCAAAAGGTGGAACTGGAAGGGAGCAGAAAACTACGTAGTCAAACTGAAAAATAGAGAAAACCACATTATGTATATAGTATGTACCTAGTTTAGCTGGATAGCCATAATGAAATTAGAAGGCGTCATGATTTATAGTGCCAGACAACAGGATGAGATTTGACAATTGAGTATTGCAAATCAGTGAAAGGGCTTTAAGTTTGCAGCATTATCCATGTTTAGTGCCAGAGGAAGAATCAAGAAAGATGCAAAAGCTTGGTGTGACTATGCAAGATTGTGAGTGTTAAATCCTACCATCAGGGCATCCTAAGGGAGGAACTCCATGTCCTCCAGCTCCCGTTCGAAGAAATATCGTAATTGCTGGATTAATAACTGCATGCTGGCTTCTTCTTATCTGCTTGTAAAAAAAGGGACAGAAGTGATCATTACATTTTTTCAAAAGAAAATGGTGCAGTATATTACAAAAAGAAGTACGGCAAGGCTCACCTCATCAATATCTCTCAAAGGGAGCATAACCTTCATACATAAGAAAAACATGTTATCAGTCACACAATGTACCACAGCCAATGTAAGCAAATGGATATGTTTCTAAGACAAGCTTTCTAGCTTAACAAAGCTAAACTTTCTGCAGCTCATAGGATTGTAAACTTATCCAACCGAATCTAGATGGCATCGGAATACATACAGAAAATGCTATTGTTGACCAGGATTGGTAGCTTCAGTGATTCAGATTTATGAGGCAAACTGACGTATAGCAGCCAGTGGGGAAATTACATTTCTATCAAGCTGGAATTCAACAGATTTTTTTCTACTGATCGTGGTACTGGCAGCTGTAACAGTCAAATATGGTACCGGATTCCTGCTAGTGTGGCCAGAAATACCACTAAGAACAATAGACGTAAATCTTGTTCAGCAAGTACACTGGAATCAATTTTTTCTAGAATGATTACAGACAAGTATATTAAACAACATATTTAGCACATCAACTATGGAAATACTGGAACAAAAAAAGTCATTCAGGTCTTATATTCGAATCACGATTAATTATTAGACGGCAGTCTATCTTGCGATAGCATTTTATCGGATCATAATCAACAGGACAAGGTCATATAATTAGTACTCCCTCTGTAAACAAATATAAGACGTTTTAGATCGCTAAAGTACTCCCTCCGGTGCATATCACTAAAGCTGCGACAAGCAATATGGACCGGAGGGAGTACTTTAGCGATCTAAAACGTCTTATATTTGTTTACAGAGGGCGTACCATTTAAGAACCACAGGACAAAAGGATACGGTCATCAACATTAGAAGAAAACGACAAGATCAGTATTTCTTCATTAACTCTGTTATCCTATTGTTTCCTCATTTACAATGTTATCCAACAAATAATCAACACGACACTAGAAAATGAATCTTTCCAGACAAGCATGGAAAATATTAAGTGAACATAACGAACCAAGTAAATCCACCAATCAAAGGATGCAACTGAAAAATACTGAATGTGAGCGTACCTTAATCTGCTTAGAGAAGACATTTGAATGGAAGCAAATGTGCCATGAAGACAAATACATGCGACCGTGGTATAGAAATGACCTCTCAAGTGCACATGAATAGCTGTGTTCAACAACCTGGATGACAAAGAAAGCAAGAAACAGTTAGCTCTTGCAAGTTGGAAACACTGGTAGCACACCTATGCATTAATCTATTTAATTAGTAGTAGCAGCAGTAGGTACTTACCTCATCTGGAGGGAGCCCAAAAATTGTCTGCAAATGACCTGGCTTTTGGTGAACTACAGTAGGGCCTTGTTTGTCTAAGGAAATCCTTCTACGAGCATCAGCCTCGGCAGTGTTGTTTAGAGCCCTAAAGCACACCAAAAATGAAGTGTCAGAAAATTACTGACAAGACCATGTTTTAGTTTTCTTGTGTTGTCCAAAAGGACAAGTAAAAATAGTGAAGCAAGTGACTGCAACATGCCAAAGCTGTTGAAATATGCAAATTTTCGCATCTAAATAATTTTAAAAAAACTTCAGAGCATATTAATAATAGATGAGATATTTACCTGGAGGAACTCTCATGAACCTTGATTGCCTTAATATGGAGACAAACCTAACAAAACAAAAAAAATTATATGATAACTGGAAGAAATAATCATTCTGATAAACCAAGTTGCTCCATAGAAACCAATTACCTGACCTGATGAGCTGTCAAGTGTATACCAAACTGGTCCACTCTGCCCCTCAGACTCGACTGGAACAGTAACAGAACCAAGTGTTGTGCTCTTCCATACAATATCCCAATCATATATTTTCACCTGTATCTGCGATAGTGTACCGGACAAATGTGTGAGTGTATCTTTGACGAAGTACCATCGATAACAACAATCGAAAAGACTTCTTGCGATCGATATGACTGTTCTTAAGGAGGGTCTCCAAGAAAATATTGCAAGAAATGGATTTCTTAAGGAAAGTGCTGGTAATAACCTTTACAGGAAGAGAGTCAACAACAAAATTGAATTCCTCTCCCCACATTGGGTTTCTTGAGCCAGGAACCATGGAGCTGTAAGGTGTAAGAGATGAAACAAAGGGGATAAGTAGAGTACTATAAAATTACCTACTTGACTCCAAAATTCTATTAAGCAGAATAAAATTATCTAATATTAGAAGGAGTGTTTATTTGAAATTGTTTCTGTCAACCCCCTTCCAACATTGCTTTTCCTACAGAAACTTTATGTTGTAACGTGGATGAGTTACATCAGTCTACCTAAGACCCCAACCCCTTTCTCTCCTTCATGGGATTTATGGCAATCCTGATAGCAACCACATTCATTCATCTCCAAATTATCTCTATCTGCAATTTAGATCTATAAACTGAACTTCTCCTGCACCGAATCACTCCTATACACCGATTGGTAGTTGTCTAAACTGAGCCACCTCCCATCTGTCGTCTAGTGATCCAGTGAGTAGCAACAATTCATCATTTAACTTGGTTTTACTGTGCCCTTAAAAGGACAGCATTAGCCTGCAGCAGAACCTTTTGGGCAACAAGTTCGATTGGCTGTTGGGTGAACCTTTTGGGCAACCTAGTTTATTCGACACACATATAGTTATATGTACAGGTCAACAAATGAAATGCTGTTACAATCCTCTCCTCCATACTTCAATTCAATCAGTTAATGTTTTTCCCTAAAAAAGTGGTTTATTGAGTACTGTGCAGCCTAAATTCCAGGAGACAAGGTCATTTTCCAACGGAAAACCTTTGATGAGTCATATGACTGTGTGATGGCCATTGCTAAGTTTTTAGTCAGAAATGTATCAGGAACAGAGTTCTTCCTAAACCAATATAATACAGTCTGACAGTGCCGTAACCATAATGCAGAGGCCGGGGGTAAAACCTCCATTTCGAAAGGAAAAAAAATGCTGTAAACATGTGCCAAATCATCCAAACTAACTAGAATCGACAGCATTGCAGAAGAGAATGTACATATAAATACTGAACCGAACCTGAAACGCTTCTCTTCGCCGCAGGTGATGAGTGCATAAGGGTCCGAGGTCCCATTCAAGTTCGCGGCGATCAAATTCTTCGCGGCTAGCAGCTCCAGCTGTTACAGGCACGCGCCCAAGTCACACGACCGCTCACAGAGTCAATCACAATCAGGGGGGCGCAACAAAATCAGAGACAAGGGGCTGATCAGCCGGTCACCTTCACCACGTACGCCGACGGCCCGGTGGAGCCTCCCTTGTACTGAGCAGCAATCCCGGGAAAGCCAACACAAAAACGCTCGCGACGTTAGCACGGGTGATCGTTCGTCGGCGCATGCCGTAACCGCCCCAAAATTTCCCCACTGACAGGCCCACGCAACCGCCGGTGCTTGCTTACCTTGTCGGCGCCGTCGAGGTCCCGCGCGAGGGCGAGGTCGTCGGCGCCCGCGGGCGGGGGCCGCGGGCCGAGGAGCTCGTAGGCGGCGTAGAGCGCGACGATGAGCATGGCCGCGGCGCAGGTGACCTCGATCTCCCAGCACGTGGGCAGGAGGAACCCGAGCGCCGCCGCCGCCTGCGGCGACATGCCGCCGACCCTCCGCGAGGCCGACGCCGAGGGAGGGGGTCTAGGGTTTCTCGGGGGTG